>NW_026864939.1:0-70443 GCF_026571515.1 Ruditapes philippinarum | reverse complement strand
TTACCATTTTTGACATTTATTAATTCCAAGACAAGTTGCATAAGCCGAACTGTCCTGGTTTACTAAGAACTGCAAGTGCAAATATTCCAATGAAAATTGGTTATTAAACATTTAACAATTTAGCTGTTGTTGAAGGTTTCATTAAAAAAATATACCAGATAGGTAAAACAAGATATTGTATCAGTTATGCTTGTATTTTAAGGTTGCAGATTTAACTGAACAGCTAGCTTCTAAAACAGATGCTGATGATGCTATTATGGTTGCCGTTGACAACAAGATTGAGGAATGGAAGGTAACCAGATTTATTCTTTACTTTTCTTCCAGCAAAAGTATCCTTTAAAAATCTTTAATTCAAAGGAAATAATTTACCAAATTTGTATTTGACCATAACTAAAAGGGCTGTTTTTATACCATATAATTTTTCCTTTTTGTTGCAAAAATTTGCTCCTACATACTTGCATGTTTTTTTCTCAGCATTTTAGGTCTAAAGTCCAATATCTTTCAGTTAATTAGATAAAGTCACTGCTCTGCTACCCAGATTAAGCAGAAAATTCTTGCAACATGATTTTTAAAAATATGTAAAATTTCAACTTTTTCAATTTCTTAATTCCTTTGTTTTTTTTGTATAATTGGCACATACCTGTATTTTTTATAGATAATCCTTCAAGACAAGGATCAGACCATCATAGATCAGCAGGAAGAAGTGTTTCGTCTCCGTGAGCAGCTGATAGCAGCTAACATGGACAGTGACAAGGCGTCAGTGGCCGCACTCTCGAAGGTCATCAAGGAGAAAGATCGGCAGATAGAGGAGTTGACGGAACAGATGAAAGTTTACGCTGATGATCTGGACAATAATGCAGCAGTCATTGAAGACCTTCGTTCAGAATTACACAGAAGTAATGAACTTTTCCTCTCATTTCTATATTGAGATATTTGTATGGTATTGTTTAGGCTCAAATCAGGCATTTTATAATTATTTTTTTCAATATATTCCGAGTCATTGTAAAGTAACACTGATCTGAAGTAAATGAATAAGGTTAAACTAATAATAATTTGTCTCCAAGTATTTAGAACACAATTTTACAAACTGACCAAATAAACATCAAAGTTTTAGCTTGAATTTTCTTGTTATTTTATATATTTTCAATTCATCAATTTAAGAATAAACAATAATTGTTGACTTTTGAAAGAGTGTTTTATTAACAAATTCATTATTTGATTGTATCTTTAAAGCTACCGGTATGTATTTGATTTGACAACCAGTTAAACATGTTTTAGAAGAAATGGAATCATTTACATACAGTACAAACTGTGCACAGCAACACTCTATTTGGAGAGAAATATTTTGGTTGTTGCTAAAAGGCTGTTTTCTCTAGAGAGGTTAACTTCATTGTGAATTCCTGTATCAGGAAGAGTTGATGCAGTTGTTGTAAAGAGGTGATTGCTGTACAGAGGGTCACTCTGTGTACAGGTTGTGCTGTATGTAGTATTTTGTATTTAGGATATTTTTTCTCTGCTGCTGTGATATATGAATAAGGGAGAGATAATTAATTAATGTTTTGTCATTTTTTTCAACAGCTGGACAAGGTCCGGGTGAAAGACAACAAATCATTATCCGGGAATTGAAAGAAAAACTGAAAGCTGAACAAGACAGAAATAAAGATGCTGACAGAGATATTAAGCTGGTATGTTCTCATTATATTAATTAGAGGATAGACAAACTTTATTTTGGTCCAATCAGGCAAGGTTACATGGTCCAATATAAACAGGTTTAAGTTAATATAACCTGGGCTATTAGGCAAGGTTAAATGGTCCCGTATAAACAGGTTTAAAATAATATAACTTGGGATATTAGGCAAGGTTAAATGGTCTGGTATAAACAGGTTTAAGTTTATATAACTTGGTCTATTAGGCAAGGTTAAATGGTCTGGTATAAACAGGTTTAAGTTATATAACCTGGGCTATTAGGCAAGGTTAAATGGTCCAGTATAAACAGGTTTAAGTTATATAACCTGGGCTATTAGGCAAGGTTAAATGGTCTGGTATAAACAGGTTTAAGTTATATAACCTGGGCTATTAGGCAAGGTTAAATGGTCCGGTATAAACAGGTTTAAGTTTATATAACCTGAGCAATTAGGAAAGGTTATAAGGTCCAATATAAACAGGATTAAGTTTATTTAACCTGAGCTATTATGCAAGGTTATATGGCCTGGTATAAGTTGTTTCAAGTTTATATAAAATTAGCTATTAAAGGTTATATGGCTAAATATAAGCTGTTTGAAGCTTACATACCTAAAGCAGCTAGGTTATAGTGTGTATACATAAACATATAACCTGTATTCAAGTTTGTATTATAGTTTTATTGCTTTCAGTAAGGTTTAACTCATAAATTTTCAACTGTTGATTATATAAATAATATATTCAACACATTTATCCAATGAAAATTATTGCTACCAACATTCATTAATTTGTAAATTGAAAATCATATGACATTTGTAAATTGTATGGCAATTGTATTGTATGACTTTTTATTTACAACATTTGTGTTGTACAACATTTGTATTGTTTGACATTTTATTGTACAGAATATGTGAACGACATTTGTATTGTACAACATATGTGTTATATGACATATGTATTGTATGACATTGGTATTGTATGACATTCGCAGTGTATAATATTTGTATTAAATGGTATCTGTATTGTATGACATTTGTATTGTATGTCATTAGTATGGCATGACATTTCTATTGTACAACATTTATATAAGACATTTGTAGTGTATGACATTTGTATTGTATGACATTTCTATTGTACAACATTTGTATAAGACATGTATTGTAAGACATTTGTATTATACGACATTGGTATAGTATGACATTTGTATTATATGACATTTGTATTGTAGGACAATTGTATAGTATGACATTTGTATTGTCTTACATTTGCATTATATGACATTTTGTATTGTATGATGTTTTGTATTGTATGATGTTTTGTATTGTATGACATTTGTATTGTTGTTTCCCAGGCTGAACAAGATGCCAGTGAGAAGGATAAGGACCTAAATGAGGCCCTGGAGAGGATGAGACAATATGAAGCTGTAAGTCTTTATTCTGTAAAAAAAACTACAAAGAAAAGAAGTTTATAGGACCCATTTTCATTATCATTAAAAGTCTGAAAAATTATTACCTTGATTTCAAAGTGGTAAATACTATTTTTTGTTATGCTTTGTTCAATTGTAAAGTAGTTATGTTGACAAAACTTTCTGTAGTAGTGTTATTTACATTTTTGTAAAGTTTTATAATAAAATCTGTCCATAACTTATGAAGTAAATGTGAAGAGAATGAAGAGCATTTTATATGTTAAATGCATGGATCAAGACTTATACTTACTTTGATATTACATTAACTTGTATTTAATTTCATGCCATCATAGATGATTTTTGCCTTTTCATTCTTAAAGATTATTCATGAAAAAATACAGGAAATCTTATTCATACATAGATCATCAACTTCATCTTCAGATGATTAACATTGAATGATTATAAAATTTCATTTTAACACTGATTAAATAGGTAATAAATCACAAAGTTAAGAAATACTGTTTTCTGTATTTAGGGAGAATATGGTCTAGCAGAGGCTGTAGCTGAAATCAAAGATGTGAAGAAACAGATCAAAGTTAGAGACAGGTATGGTAATGTTTAATGAATGCAAATGTTACATTATAGTAGACATATTTTTATATTGAAGTTATACGTTTAACTTTGAATTTGTTTCCAGTATTAAAATGGAATGTATTTTACTGTAAACACTTAACATTTTATCATGTTCAGGAATGTCATTAAGAGGTGACTTGAGGCCAGAATGACTTTCTCAATGCATTTTGGGCTATTTCAAACAAAAATACTTTAATGAAAAACATCAGTTCACTAGCTAAATGCAGATTTTTAAAAAAAAAAAAAAAAAGTATTTTTATAGAAATTATATTTTGACAAATTTTGCTTAAATCAATGCCAAAAAAACTACATAGCTCCTGACAAAAATACTGTATTCTACTGAATAATTAAAAGTGTGGTTTTATTAAATGGTATTACTACTGTTTACTATTGAAAAATATGACTTTATAGTCTACAATTTCATATTGTTGAACACTGCATTAAAAAAAGGTACTGAAAAGAAGAAATTACTGGCAAAAACGATGCTAAATGCACAAATGCTAAAAAGTAACCATTATAATCTGATATTTTTAAAGGCAAATTGAGGAGCTGACCCAGCATATAAACAAGACAGAGTTAACAATCAACGACCTCTGTGACGAGAATGAAGACCTCCGCGGCAGACTCGGGCTTGACCCTCGTAAACCTCTGGATCTCACAAAATACAGGTCGGATAAAAAAGTCAGGATGGAGGAGGAGAAGGCCATGAACTATATACTACAGAAAGAGGTTAGCAATATTTTAGCCACGTCACAGCAAAACCAACATAGTGCGTTTGCGACCTGCATTAATCCAGACCAGCCTGAGCATCCGCGCAGTCTGATCAGAATCCATGCTGTTCGCTATCAGTTTCTCTACTTGTAATAGAGTTGGTAAGCGAACAGCATGGATCCTGATCAGACTGTGCAGATGGGCAGGCTGGTCTGGATCCATGCTGGTCGCAAACGCATTATGTTGGTTTTGTCGTGAAGCGGCTCAAATGTCTTACAGGCACATTAAGCCTCAGAAATGGATATATTTTTGCTCTTTTTTTGCTCCTTAGAAAGGGTAGATATGGGTTTTATAATGTTTAAATAATGGATTTAGAGCATGTAAGTTGCTTACTACCTGAAGAAAGTAGCACTGAATGTGAAATGATTTGCCTTAAAGGTAGAGAAATGTAAACAAAGTGATATTTGTACTTCCATATGAAATACTAAATCATTATATAGAATGTGCTAATTGCCAAATAGTAACAGATCATGTATTTGGCTCATAAGGCACTTTTTGGAAACTAAAATATGATACCAATAATGAAAAGTTCTTGAGAAAATAAAACAAAAGGATTTCTGGGTTTAATATTATATAATACAGGATCTGATTGTACATATGTCATTGTATTTGTTATCATCATATGCTAGATAGTTAGCATGACTGGTCATTTGAACAGTTTCTTATATTAAGTAAAAGGTCTATTCTACTTGGCTAAACTATATTGTTACAGGTCAACTTAGTAGACCTTAAATTAAGCTATGGTCATTATGAGCTTAATAATATTATATTATCTTGAAAGTACCGACAGGTTTCTTTAACCTTGGTGGTTATATTGATTGCCTTTGTTACTAGTTTAGAGTCAGGTCTGCCTGCTCACCCATGCAATTTGTTTTACTCCATAATAAACTACGAAATTTCTTCTGAAAGACATTTTTGGGGGAAGATTTTTCACAATTGAAATAGTTATTCTGGGAAAAAGGAGTAAGCAGATGATTCTGAAATTTTGCACATAAGTTATTAGTCCTGAATTTTATTAAATGGTACTGGAGTCTGGAAAAAAGTTTTATAATCTAGTAATATCATGAGTCCTCAGAGGAGTCCCATTAATGTAAAGGTTATAACATCATGTTTAAAATGTTTTCCATTTTTTTAGGTTGAGAAATTAGAGGATGAAAGAATTGAGCTGAAACAGAAAATTAGAAAGATGGCACAACACCTGGGACAGAGGTAATGATTTCTTAGTCATGTCCCCTTTCATGATTAGTGTGCATGTTGACTTACAAGAATCCACACTGATAGCTTACTAAAATTTTCTTATAAAAATTCCTCACAGTAACAAATGAGCCGCGTCACGACAAAACCAACATAATGGGTTTGCGACCAGTAAGTCTGCGCAGTCTGATCAGGATCCATGCTGTTCGCTTACCAACCCTATAACAAGTAGAGAAACTGATAGCGAACAGCATGGATCCTGATCAGACTGCGCGGATTGGCAGGCTGGTCTGGATCCATGCTGGTCGCAAACCCATTATGTTGGTTTTGTCATGACACGGCTCAAATGATGGTTTCAATTGAAAGCAAGAAAAATCCAAAAGCAAATTCAGCAGGATAAAGGTTGATCAATTATGTGTGACATATACGTGGTTTTATACTTACATCACACCAGTGCGTCCTCTGATGATGCAAATAATTGTTAATTTATGTAGCAATCTCAAAATTGTTTATAATAATGATATATTATGTTAAAGACTTTCGTATGGTCAAAACTAATAGAATCATGTAATAAATACAGTTGTCTCTCAATAAGTCAAAATCGCTTTACTCAAAATTCCGCCTTAGTCGAATAATTTCTAAAGTCCCGTCAAATTTTCTTCTTAATCTTTGTATTTTAACTCCGCTTAGGTCAAATTTTGACTTGCCGAGACTCCTGTTTAGTCGAAAAGAAAAATTTGGTCCCTCAATTAAAGTCCAACATATTTACATCTCAATAAGTCGAAGTGTGAAAACAACCGTCTGATCAAAGGTTGGCAACATCAAGGTGAGATGTTGTCACTCATGATTTACACGTTTCATAGTAATTTTTAATTGCCGGTCATCATGTATTATTAACACGTCGTAAAAGTGGCTTTAATCCGTTTCAGGACCTAATTGGTTTTAACAGTTAGATAACTAAATTAAAATTTAATTACATTTCTTAAAGAAAGTTGACTCATGCCAGTCTGACGGGTGTTAGTCAAATAACAGCCTAGGTATTGATGTGTGTTATCAACGTAAAGGACATTTGTTTAATTAATTATCTGTCATATTTGTACTTCTGGTTCAGGATAGTTACTAATTTCATTTTCGTCCGATGATGAATTAAATCAAATGTAATTGTGTGTTTCTGTTTCACTATTAATATACATGTATTAAATTTTGAATGATATATTTTGTTCATTAATAATTTGCAGTTGTAAGTGATTTACCGTCATTTCAATGGTAAAATATTGCAGCATTGCCACTAACAACAATAACAAACCTACTCCTTTGCACATTCAATCAGGCACATGTATATACATGTAATGGTGGTAGTTCCACATTACTCGAATTCTGTTTCTCTCGAAGTTAAATGCCCAGTCCCTTGGATTTCGAGTTACCGAGAGTCAACTGTACAGTAAACTTACTTGATTGATGTTCGCCATGTGTTCCTGCTAACTGTCCCATTTATTTAATTAAGATAATTGTGTCCGAATTGAGAGTAAATCTATTTTTGTTAACGTAAATCATTATCTAATATTGCTATTACTGTCCCCATATTTCAGAGCTGTAGCTCTAGGTCTCACAGCTGATGATATGATAGCTGTGCAGGATTTCACGGAGACACTGAAGGAGAAGAGGAAACCCGAGTCTGTGGCTACCATTATAAAACGAGAAGTTGCTATGGAGGAGAACAAGATGAGGGTAAGTTGTATAAGTCATGATATTATTTATAGCTCATTGATGAACACCAATGTCAAGGTTATGCACAGACAGATTATTTCTGTATGTCCAGTGGTATAAATATTTATAAACAGTGATCTTACACAACAAACAAAGGAGTATTAATTACTATAAATTTGTTGAAACAAAATTTCTAAAATGGTTGATAGTTGATACTTATATAGAATATAAGACTGAATGCTCCTCCCATTGGTCATAAGTGTTGGCATAGCAGTTCAGTTGTCTGCCTCCATGGAAAATGGGTTTGAGTCACTTTGGGATGGATCCCAGACATGTTTTTCGTTTATACTGCACAAGAACTTGATTATTTCCACGAAGCAGACTCAAAGGTGATGTGTCGAAGTTAAAAGCTAAAACCATGTTAAAAACTTAACATTGCTGAAATATTTAGCCTCTTAGTTCTCTACCAGTTGTTTAAGCTTATATTACAACAGATTTTCAATAATATTTGCAGAAGAATGAGTATGACCAAGATTTACGCGAGAATTTCCGAGAAATGGATCGTCTGTATAGTGATAACGCTCAGCTGAAGGCTCGCTCGGAACAACTTGAGGACGAGAACAAGAACCTCGAGGCTGGCCTCAAAGAGGTGATGGAGGCAGTGAAAAAGTATGGTATGAGGGCAACTGAAGATGGGGATGGGGAGGAGATGGAGAAAGGGCAGAGAGAAATACAAGAAATGCAATTTCCATCCATAGAGAGAATGTTGGCTGTAAGTAAACCATTCTCTTAAGTTTCCCAGAACATACTTAATAATTTTCTTTTGTCTATGTGAATGCATGCCCTTTTTGTTAAGATAACTTGAACTTTTTTCATGATATGAATCATGAATTCTCATTTTTATCATAAATGCATATTTATAAACTTAATAAAATAAAAAAGTTATCCAACATATGAAATAGTTTATTGGCATTTGTTCTCTGGTTTATGAATTATAACATTTTATGAGAGACACATCAAGCTCTTCCATTATTGTATAGAATGAATAAAGATATGCATGGTAAAATGATTTATCATTACAGGCTATTGAAGCCAAGTCTGTCATAGGCAGACATGACACTTCTTTGTTCTTGAAAGCTCAGATGGACAACTTACAGGGCAGGAATGACGAGTTACGTATGGTACTCAGAGAAACCAGGCACGAGTCTAACAAATATAATCTGGAACTAGAAAAAGCCATGGAAAAGGTTTGTTTTGACATTGTTTTGAGTGCTAGAAGTGAAAATAACAGACCAATACCAGCAGCATAGAACCAGATCATTTTTCACTTTACATACAGTCTGACTGGGCTCTACATTGTTGATATTGACATCTCCTTAAAAGATTTATGATTATAGGTTTAAATGAAATACAAGAAATGTAAAAATCAGACTTTTTATGTTGTATCAGTTGGAAAACATACTTTTGTAGAAAAGTTTATATGACCCTAGGTGCATCGATATTCAAAACTTCTCTTGATATTCACTTGAAAATAACTTGTAACTTTGTTAATTATTTTGGATAAAATCTCCCTTTTTGTGAATTCCTACATTATCCAGACTCTTGTTTTACTATTAAGCACACAGAAAAGTTTTGTCCTCTCTTGTACTTGCAGCTCTTGTTCAATGTTTTTTTAATGTTGTACCATTGCTTTGTTACATATTACTGATTTTGTATGTTATATATGTATTATAGATAAAACAGATGGAGGAAGAATTAAAGACTGTGAAGGGCCCTGGTGGTGTGAGTGCCGGGTTCTTTAAACCTATGAACCTACCAGAAAACATGGCAACAACCAGTGCTGAAGTGATTGCAGGTCTTAATGAACACCTTGTCACTGTTTTACAGGTACAGATTTTTCATAACTTCAATTTATGTCTCAAGTCATTGAACTTTGTGTTCAAGGCAATAATACCATGAATGTGTGATCTGTATCAAGCTAAGTCAGCCTGCGTACATTGAATAGATAGGGGTTGTGCAGTGAATAAGTGGCTATATATCCAGGGGTTCACATGGAATAGAAAGGGGTTGCACTGTGAGTTAATGGTAACTCTCTTTGACTATACATTTGTATATCCAAAGATATTAAGTTTGATGATTGATCCCCATTTACTTCAACTGAATTTACTTAAAATACTGAGGTTGTGTGTTAATTGTATAGGTGAACTAGTGATCACTTGCCGCATGGGTTCAAACCATGTCCTGTGCAGCAAGAAACTACACTCTTTGCTCAGTACTGGTTTGTTCTAGAAAATGATTGGAAAGAGTGTCTATAAGCTTATAGCTTCCTACCCAATGGAACTAAAATAAATTTTGTATAAACCAAAAGAAACAGTTGTTCAGTTATTTTTTCATGAAATTGATAAATTTAATATTTCTGTTGGCTCCAAAATAAATAACTATTAGTCTTCCGGAGTTAGATACCCAAATTTACTTCTGCTGTCATCTTTAATTAAATATCCATCACAGGTACATAAGGTATAAGAATTTCATAAAGAAAATTAGCATTTTTAAATCTGAATACTAGTGTAGATAATGACTTTCCAATCTTATTTGTATACAGTCAGACCAATTTGAACATTCATGGAATCTGTCTGGACCCTATATTGTAGGCTTTTCACTGTTATTATTTAATACTGAAACTCCTTCAGATGTTAATGAAATGTTCCAAATTCACAGCAGGGTATTTCCATTACACAAGTTTATGGGTGTTATGATTTATATTTTATAGGAGTTACATGTGAAAGAGGAGTTGTTGAACAAGACAGAGGGTAAACTAGAGGACTACAAGAGGAAGTTTGCCGTAGTAAGACATCAACAAGGTCTTCTATACCATGATTATCTTAAAGATAAAAAGGTAATAAATTTTAAATTTTCTTCCTGCTTTTATGTGGTTGTTATTGCCATATATGTTTGTTTGTAATAGATCATACAGTATCTACATGTATGTGGATAATTTGGAAATAGTTCGCTTGTTGCCCGCCCAGTTGTTGAATAACTGAATGGTACCGCAACTTTTTAGTTTGATGGTTTTGTTTCATTACACAGTTTGAGTCTACTACAAGAAATATACTTGTTTTACATAATTATGTTAATTGACCTGTAATAGAAATAGAAATGTCTTCGCAGTCATTGTCTGCACCTGGTTACATTGTTATTTATTGGCTGTCTTTTAATATACATGTAAAGTGCGTGCAATGCTCCTGGAATCAAGTAAATAATGTTGAAATCACTTGACTAAGTCATGTGTTAAAAAAAAAAGAAGACATGTGTGTCGTTTGTTGCAAGCGATGATATTTATATAATAGTTATATAATATTTTATAGGTCTGGGAAGAAGAAGTGAAGAAATTGAAGGATGAACTGAAGAATGTAGAAGGTCACAGAGAAGAAGACAAAGTTCAAATTCTCGAGTTTGAAGTAAGTTTCATTTTTGCTGCAATTTTATGCAAGCTATGAAATTCGATACAAAATAAAATGATCATGATGCCAAATTTATACTTTACAAATTTTGTGCACATATGTCAGCTCAGTTGTCAAAATGTTATTTTACAAATGATTGTTGGGAACATCAAATATTCTCTTGAGATGTAAACTATATAGGTAAAATGTTATTCAGGTTTATTCTTCTTAATCACCTTCGAAATATCAACAATGGACCCAATAAAATAACATTTTCTAAAATTGCAGACTTTAGGGTTAAACTTAGTGTTTTTATTTCAGCGATTGGTTGATACCCTGAACCAGGATGATAGTGAGATTAAACGTAGATTATCAGATATGACACGACGTATCACCGTGTATCGGGTAAACGAAAAAGCTCTCACCAGGAGGTACCAAACTATGGAAGAGATGGACGGTCAGCAGAGAAAGGTAACTTATATACTTCATGACTTATATACTTCATAATTTATATACTTCATGACTTGTATACTTCATGATTTATATACTTCATAATTTATATACTTCATGACTTGTATACTTCAACTTCATGACTTGTATACTTCATGATTTATATTAGGGCTGGGAACGAATGAGGAATTCGATGTTCGAATATTCGTTTTCCATATTCGAATATATTCGAATATTCGTTTTTACAACTTTTGTTCCAATATTTCTCTTTCACGTATACGTATCCGAAATTGATTGTGTCGAATACTATAATAGTTTAATATGCTTGGAATAATCGACGATTAAAAAAAACCTTTATTACTATGTTAAAGTGTTTTATTTTATTTATTGTAAATCAATAAATATGTTTACTTTTGGAATAATTTTATAATTTGATTGTCCTTTGTTCAATTAATTCGACTACTGATCATTTGTCCTTGGGAGGTTACTCACCTGACTTGACTGACAATAACATGAATCATCGTAGCCTCTTTAGCCCCAATAACAGATAATTATATCGCAACTTAACTTGTATTAAATATTTTGCTTTTATTTATAATTATATACTTTAAGATAAGGTTTAAAATATTCTTCAGATGAATTTAGCTATAACGCAGTAAATATCACACGGAGTCTAATTTCTACGGAGTTAATATTTTCAGACCGAATATAGACACTTCCTATGCTTTTATTTTTATTTCTGATTTTAATCAGTATATTTAAGTTGTTTAACGATAGTCTCCTATATAGATTGCCCATGCTTTTTATTGCTGTATTTTATGTTTTGTACATTGTAAATATGCATGGATGAGACGTAAATAAATAAACAAATACAGTCGACTCTCGTTATCTCGAAGTCATTGGGACCGTCCAAAAGTATCGAGATAACGAAATGTCGAGATAAACATATTGGGGTTAGAACAAGGCGAAAGTGATTTTTACAAAAGACATGTGCATACCTTATGTCAAATAAACTATAATATCCCCATGTCTTGTTTTCATAGGCCTAGTCAATATTTAACAAAGTAACATTAGCGGATGTTTACCAGCGGAAATACGGGTGTCTGTGATAAAAACACATAGTGAGGTTTACTCAGTAATGCACCAATATAGTGAATCGGATATCGGATATGGATTGATACAGATTATTTATCGGATATTTCTCGAGATTGTTCCACCGCTGATTGATTTGATGGTGATGTTGTGAAACAATATTGCAACGATAGCGTTTCTATACTTTCACTATATCATTTACATTTAAAGTCATAATGAATTGATACAGTGTTCGAATATTTAAAAAGAATGTATAATTCACTCATTCAATTTGGACATAAGTCAATCAACACGCTAAATAGATTAACTTTTATAAAACAGCTAAACTTGTGACAAACATAATTGTCATTATGACACGCGCTATCAATTGAGCAATTATCGTCTAGATTGTGTTTTTCACACGTCTGAAGGGAACAGACGAAGTCGAGATAAACAAAGGATAATAGTGTGAAAATAACTGTTGGGGCTGAAATGTTACATCGAGATACTGAAAATATCGAAATAGAAATATCGAGATAAACAAATATTTCCAATAAAGATAAAGAAGGAAGAAAATCGGGACTTTCAAAATTTCATCGAGATAACGAAATATCGAGAAAAGCGATGTCGAGATAACGATAGTTGACTGTAATCTAAACTAAACTGCTTTCATAACGCACCGATTAATACGTGCCGATTTATTCTTCTTCACATGTAATTTAAGACAATTATTGATTGATCGGAAATTTTATAGCACATAAAACCATAAAGTAATATATTTAAAATCGGAAAAATTAGATTATGAACTGTTAAACAGGTAAATTGCAAACTGTGAAACGGGTGCTCTTTTGATCAACTATACCCCAAAGTTTTCACAGTTAGTTGGCGATACTCGTTGACACACAGCATACACACATATTATTAACACCTGTTCAAGTAAATGCCAAGGGATTAATTTACCATCTAAATTGAAATTTGAAAGTAATGAAAAAAAAACATTTTTTTTTCAAATATTCGTATTCGTTTTTCAATGTTCGAATATTCGGTAGTGTTTCAAATATTCGAATATAATTCCCGGCCCTAATTTATATACATCATGATTTATATACTTCATGATTTATATACTTCATGATTAATATACTTTATAATTTATATACTTCATGATTAATATACTTCTTGACTTATATACTTCATGATTTATGTACTTCATGATTTATATACTTTTGACATACATACTTCATGATTTACATACTTCATATACTTCATGATTTATATACTTCATGATTTATTTACTTCTTGACTTATATACTTCATGATTTATATACTTCATGATTTATATACTTCTTGACTTACATACTTCATGATTTACATACTTCATATACTTCATGATTTATATACTTCATGATTTATATACTTCTTGACCTATATACTTCATGATTTATATACTTCATGATTTATATACTTCATAATTAATATACTTTATAATTTATATACTTCATGATTTATATACTTCTTGACTTACATACTTAATGATTTATGTGTTTTATATACTTCATGACTTATATACTTCATGATTTATATACTTCATGGCTTATATTCTTTATGATTTATATACTTCATGATTACCCATTGCTTCACTGAATCTGAATAGGTACAGTACTTTGTAGCCTAGAATGTTGTAATTTTTTATGTAAGGAAATTTTTTTATGCTTCATGATTAGGTCCTGAAGTCTGTAAAATAAGAATTTTGTAATTCTTTATGTAAGGAAAACACTTCACCTGTTTTTATTGATATAGAAAATTTACATTTAGATTTTTTTTGTATATACTTGTTTGAATTATGTGTAAGATTAGATGTATTTCATTGTGTTTGATGTAAATGTGTTACATATTAAAATTTTATTTAAATATAAGTATTGACTCCTTATTACTGGTTTTTTACTTTTATTTTAGGAGATAAGTCGTTTAAAGAATGAGATGGTTGCCATGGAGCAGGCAGTAGTTGAAAGAATGGGTTATCTACAGAGATATAAGGTTACACTTGTCATTAAGTATTTCATGAAAATTTCATCAAATATTAACAATAATTACCCCAAGCTTTTCATTACCTAAATCGGGTTTCTTTAATGCCTATTTGATGAATAGAATATTTTTTAAAACAAGATTGTTTTAAATATAAATATTTGAGTTATAATTTTATTTTCTGAATAATACCTTTAATTTTCATTTACATTATTCCCTTATAGCCTAATGTTTTTCATCCCTTTAAATATTCATTTCTTATGTAGAGCTTATCCAAGGAGTTTTAGCACTTTTTTTATTGGTTAACACATGTCAATGTGGGCCATTTGACTATTTGTAATAACATTTTTTTTACCCTCATTCCAGGATATGGCAGCATTTAAGATGGCAGGTTTGCAGAAAGCCCTAGAAGACTCGGTTCCTTCCAGTGACCTTGACCATGCTAATAAAAAATACCACGAGTTGACAGAGAAATATCGAGATTTGTTGGAAAAGGGAAATAACCTAGTACTTAAAGCTGAGATGCTTACAGGTCTTGAGGTAAAGGATTTAACTCTATTGGTTGTAAAAAAAAGACAGGCTCTGGCTTATGACATTAATAGACAGTGATTTTTTCCCCCTATATTTTATAGACAAATAAAGGCTATTTCCCTCAGCCCAAAATAAGTATATTTTTCCCTAAAAATGCTATATTTACCCCTGAAATGCCCTGTGTACGTTCTAACTCACAACAAGTTGCTGGAATTTGATCGAAGGTTTTCCCCCTTTTTTAATTAATTGCGCCTTCAGAAAACTACAGGTTGTTTTGAAAATTGAAAAAAAAAATCACTGTAGAGCACAAAGTTATGCTTGACATAATAGAATTTATTTTGTCTTAGTACAGAGTGATTTCTCTAAATCTCCAAGGAAACAAATCCTATTTTGTTCATTATATAAAAAAACATTCCAGATTACTTAATTATAATTCATGTTTTACATTTCTTGTGACCTATTTATGAATATCTTTCCAGATTTATAAAAGAATGATGAATGAATCATTTTCAGTATACCTTGAAATGTTTTACAAAGATATGATCACACTGCTTTTCATTTTTCAATTCAACAAAAATTTACTTTTTTATTATTTTTCTTTTATTTTTGTACATTTTTACTTGTTTTTGAAAAATAAAAGTGTTTTGATAAAGTGTTTTGTCCACTCCAGGTTGAAGTTAAGAGAATGACTGTGGAGAATGAAGAAATAAAGAAGACAATGACTCTAGATAAAGAGAGACTACATACACTGGAAGCTGCCTTGAATGAGCTTCACAAGAGAGGTAATTATCATAGTCCTGCAATATGAGACCATTGTATCAGTTCCATTATGTGGGCATACTTACATCAACATCTGATTGAGATGTTGTATTAAGTATTTTTTCCCTTTTTTTTAAAAAAAAATAAAAGATACTTTGAAACAAGTAATAATTTAAATTAACTGTCTGCAAAATTATTTATTTTCCGAAGTTTTGTGGGTTTTTTTCCCCCAAGGAGCTTGCTGTTTATTGTTTACAAAAACATTATGTATTCTTTTTCCTTGAATTGAATAAATTATCTTTTGTTATATTGTATGAAAGTAAGCTTGAACTTAATCAAAGTACTTAAGCTTACCAAAGCTTAAAGGTTAAACAGTGTTTTGCTTTGATTTTCCATGAAAGTCATTTCCCATATTTATTATAGGTGTGACGGATGGGACAGAGATTAAAGGGATCACTGATGCCGATGTTATAACTACGTCAAAAAAGATAACTACGTTAGAGATGAAGGAGATGAATGAACGTCAACGAGCGGAACATGCCGTCAACATGTACGAGCAACAAAAATCTATACTCCACAGTCTTGAGAATAGGAACAAAGAACTTGAAGATAAATTTGCAGAGGTCAGCAATTTTTTCTTTATTTTTTCATTTTGTATAAAAATATACCTACTTTTTTTGCGTAACTGAATTATTTGATACTTTGGGTTGTTGACTTCAAACCACTTGCTCCTCAATGCTGTGGGTTCGAATCCAGACAGGGACCCTGAATTCTTTCTAGTGAGAAATCTATCCAGCTAGCTTAATCCGTGGTTCTACTAGGGTGCCTGGTGGTGCCTGAAATAATGTACAGAAGGGCACCAGTAAAGCTGAAAAGTCACTTTATGACCTATACTGTATTAGTGCAATCCAACTAAAACAAACAACAACAACAAAACAACAACAACAAAAACACTTTACTTATGAACATAGTAATTATAGGCTGTTTTTTACTCACAAAACATACTGCAATTTCTTCAGTCTTCATCAGCAGGAAATACAACATGTATATAGATATACTGACAATTATTTTCATGATTGATTTCAGATAACAAGATCAAATCTGGACCTTCAGAAGATTGAGAGAGATTTAAGAGATGAACTGTCAAGTAAGTTTGTGCTTCAGAAGAAATTGTACAGCACTGACATCAAACATTGTATTTTAAACTCTTCCATGCTAAATATCTTAAATGCACTTGTCTGTCAAACCGTTATCATTTTAAGGGTTAAATTTTCAAACTATGACTGAATAGTGAACAGTGCAGACCATGATCAGATGGCACAGATGTACTGGCTGATCTTGGTCTTAACTGGCTGCATGGGTTTATTTATTTGCAGGCAGCTGGCTAAGAGTAATAATGTACAAATATGTCATACTTTGATTGTCATTATGTTGAGATATGAATTTGCAAGACAGTTTATGGTTAGTGATTATTTCCACGTTCTTTAAGATATACCGAGAAACAAACATACATTTAAGTTTAATGGTTGAAATTGATAATTTTGAATTGTATATTCAGGTTTTTAATCTTTCTATCGATGTCTTCTTTAATGTGAGCAAGCCAACTGGGTAGATTTCTGTGTCATTAATCTGTTCTATATACACTGCAACTAAAGAATGAAAATATACATGTACATACATGTACGAAAGGATGCTTACAATGATACACTATTTCACACTTGCAGTAAGTAATGTTGATATTTTATGTTCTATAATTCACAGATTCAGTTACATGTGCAGTTAGTGATGCTGATATTCTATGTTCTATATTTCACAGATTCAGTTACACGTGCAGTTAGTGATGCTGATATTATGTTCTATATTTCACAGATTCAGTTACACGTGCAGTTAGTGATGCTGATATTATGTTCTATATTTCACAGATTCAGTTACACGTGCAGTCAGTGATGCTGATATTTTATGTTCTTTATTTCACAGATTCAGTTACACGTGCAGTCAGTGAAGCTGATATTTTATGTTTTATATTTTACAGATTCAGTTACACGTGCAATCAGTGAAGCTGACAGAAAGAAGATTGATCAACTTGATGAACAAATATTGAACTTAAAGCATGAAAACTCTAAACTTAAGGTAAGAAAGTATACTGAAATACTCTTAAAACTTGAGATAGAAAAACTACTGTTAGGTGTTGCAAGATACAAATTGTTTTCAGTTATAGAATAACAAATGCCCGGTTAACTTAATAGAAAGAGAGTTAGATCCACATTGCTTAGATTAACAAGTTTGTATGTTTGCAAGCTTAACCCAGTAGAGAAAGAATTTGATTAGTAATGGACCTTTCCGGTTTTTCATAGCGAAACATTTAGCCACACCTTTTCCATTCATTGCTAGGTCAACTGCTCACAACAGTATCACAAACAAAACCATGTGTTCTTTTGTGCAAACCAGGTCAACCAGTGACTATGTATTATCTCAGTGTAGCAATTGGATAACAAGTTAGCCAATTTACATAAATCTGTAAACACTTGGGAAAGGTCAATTCAGGGTTGTCTGGTTAGGCATTTTATTTCATGTTTTTCAGTGTTTTACTGTAATATATCAGATGATTATATTCTGATAAACCACTAGTAAAATTTATAAAATATAATTTTCACTATAGCCGGACTATGTCTGAATGCGGATGAACAGAAAATCATATCTACATGAAATAACAGGCAAAAATAAATGCTGTCATATGTAAATTTTTCTTCTTTAGGGGTCATCATTTATCATGTTAAAAATGTAACAAAATTAGAGAAATTGAACAGAACTATATTCCAAAATTGATGATGTGACGTCATGATGTTATGACGTCATAAAGTGGAAGCGCAAAGTTATGCGGCAAAATCAGTAAAAAAATACTTAATATCACTTTAAAAGCATAAAATAAAAGGAAAATTTATTTGTTTACATATAAGATTGAAATATATTTCATTCGTGAACACCAGCTATTCTATTTTCATTCGTGGCTACTCCACTCTTGAAAATATTGCATCTGGTGTTCACTCAGTGAAATATATTTCAATCTTACATGCACATCAAACAAATATCTTTTATATGAGCCGCATCACAACAAAACCAACATAGTGGGTTTGCGACCAGCATGGATCCAGACCAGCCTGTGCATCCGCGCAGTCTGATCAGGATCCATGCTGTTCGCTATCAGGTTCTCTACTTGTAATAGAGTTGGTAAGCGAACAGCATGGATCCTGGTCTGGATCCATGCTGGTCGCAAACCCATTATGTTGGTTTTGTCATGACACGGCTCATATCTCTCCTTTACAATAGACATAGATAAAGAGTCTTATAGTTATTTTCTCTCACACTGCTGATGGAATTATTAGTCTGTCTCTTGAAGAGAAATTAATCATTACTGGTAAGTTATCAAGGAAAATTTGCTCGTAATTCAAGATATGTTTTATTATATAACAACAGGAAGTAACAGATGTTGCCAGTTCACAGGTGAAAGCTCTGGAGATGCAGCATATATCGAAAGAGAAAGAAGTGAAATCTATGCGACAACAGTTGCTTGACTTCCAAGTACAAAGTGATGAAAAAACTATCATTGGTAACTTTATTTTGTAGTATTTTCTAGTTTGGTGTTTTAAAAGGGTTCCCGTGGCATTTTACTATCTTAAAACCATTTACTTTTACTTGCTGAGAAGTTTTGATTGAGAAAAGGACCATTTCATTTCATACTTTATTTGAGGAACCTAGCTTGAAGAATGTTGATGTTGAATTAAGATGAAAATAGGAAGTAGCAACTGGCATCATTCACCTTCTTTGAAAGTTAAGAGGGCACTATTACACCATATGAGTGTCTGTTAGACTTCTATATAGATGCTTTTTCATTATTTGTTAATGATATCTTACATAAACTTTGAACCCTTCTTCTAAACTCAGTAAGATTCACTTTATTTTACCACAGGGTTTCATAACAAGGATCATAATAATATGGTGTCCAGTTTTACAAATTAATATCAAAAGTAGAGACTAACAAAACTAGCTTAAATTATACAAGTAATTGTTGATCAAATATTTCAACTTACTTGAATATCAATTGAAATATATCCATCTTAAGGAGTTTTAGCAGTCACAATACCTTGAAGGCAATGTTAAGTCAACCAAGGCTTGGCTGCACAAAATTATCTGACTATATTTCATGCTACTGACTGTTAAATTTATAACTACCTTGGTATAGTAACAGATAATTCCAAAATCAAAGCATTGCAATTCCATTATACAAATATATCTATGAAAAGGTTTTATATGAATATATGTATTTTCTCAGGTAAGCTACATCGTCATATAGTACAGTTACAAGTGAGTGAAGGAACAGCTGTAAGAAAGCTGGAAGAGTCGAGGAAGAAGGTCACCAAACTAGAGGCAATGATCCTCCGCCTTGAACAGAAACTTGATGACAAAGAAAACACGATATTCCACAAGAGGAAAGAAGCACAGAACAAAGTCCAGTACCTGAAGAGAAATCTACATGTAAGTTGATTGCTATAAATAGAAATGTAGTTTTTGATATATTTCTGCCAAAATATGAAATGTGAGATGTTCTGTTACAAAGATATTTATGGTATTCGTTTTCGGTGACATTGTTAACAGGATAATTATAATGTTTTGGAATTTTTCATATTCTATGGTCACATAGACTTTGATTTGAAATGTTTCTTTGGAGAATGCTTTAGTTTATGCCTTTGCTTTATAAATAACCAAGATACATTTATAACTGTACATTGAAATTTGAAACTTTGTTTGAAAAATAGCTTTGAGAGAATTAACTTTACTTTTGTAGATAGTCTTTGGTCATAGACAGTTATGGCATTAATATTTTTTGTTGACATTCATTTTTACTCGGACTAGTCATATTAAATCAAATCTAAATAATATTCTAGATTAATATTTTGCTATCTAAAGATGACTATGTAAACTATGTAAGTGTAATATATATTTTAGATAGTGTATGTTTTGGTATGGTATAAAGATATAAAACTGATATTATTTTCTATAACTCTGTATTGTAGGATTTGAGATTACAGTTTGCTGGTGCTATTCCGCTGTCTAAACAAGAGAAATTCTCCAAGAATCTGATGCAGCTACAGCATGATAAGGTCCATCTACAGGATGAACTTAGACAGGTATGTCAACTTGATTTTTCTCAGAACACCGGCTTCAATGACACTTTGTCTAATTGATTAGTAGAGAAAAAAAAATTCTGCAAAAAATTCTGCAAGTCAGTGACTGGTCTATCTGCTTAGCTCAATAAGGAAAGCATTTACAATCTATGGGTAACTGGTTAGATCCTCCAACAATATTTAATCATGATAATTGATTTCTGAGTTTGAGTGGAAAGGTTATTTGTCACACACCATTAATTTAGAAATCATGTTGGATTAGTCTGTCTTAAATGTTTTTGAACAAGTGTGACATATGAAAAGCCTTCCCAATATACATCATTGTATGTTACTTGTATGAAAAATTTAAAAAAAGGAATGGCAACAAGTAACTGGTTAACCGAATACTTGATCGAACGTCCGAATATCTGTAACTAAATTGATGTTCGATTACTTGGAAAAAATTTCTAATTTCTAATTTTTTTTTGCAATTTAGAAAGATTGCATGGGATTGAACAACTTTGTTGCTAATGTCATTCGGCCTCTTACGATAAATGAATATGGTTACCTTAAATTGCGCATTTATTAAAACGTTAAATATAATGTTGTCGATTTAATTTTAATTAATCTGTTTATTGGTTATTCTAAGTTACCTCCCTTGCAGTCCTATTTATAGTTACGAATTCTATGAATTTAAATAGAAAATGAAAGTAGCATGCAGATGCTGTTGATATTGTGTTATAAAACATTGAAGATCATTTGAAATCATGAGTAACCAAGTACTCGATCGGAGAAATGATCGAGTACCCAAGTATAAGTTTTGGTATTTGTTGCCATCCCTAATTAAAATCATGAAAGTAAAGAGTAGATTTTGCTAAGACAATAACAGCATTTTAACAATGCAATAATAGAAAATTAAAGTAAATCTCTGCTTCAGTTCCTGTGCAAATTAAGCTATATCTTCTCTGTTGTTTTTTGCAATATTCATTATATTTTATCACTCTTAAAGTGTTTAACAAATTTTTAGACAACTTTTTAACAACTTTGATATTAGAAAAGGCCATCAATTCACCAAAGGTTTTCCTGTTGAAAAAATGTGTTAGTTAATGTTAAAAGAGGTTCTTACAATACAAATTAATGTTTCCAGGTAAAGAAAACAAAGGAAGATATGGAGGATAAGCTGGCAGCTCTAGAATTACAACACAAGGGTTTACAGGAGCTTATTATGACACTTAAAGATGGCCGTGGTGCTGCTAAGGTCAAGGAATGGCACGGGAAAATGGACACACTGAGATTAGAGGAATTAAAGCATAGAAGACATATAACTAAACTACAACAACAGGTAACTATGACTGCCTGATTCATTGTGTTGATAGGTTGACTGTGATCTTTTTCCTCTTCCATGAATAAATGGTTTAAACATATTTATTTAAGCTCTATTGTGAAACAAGTTGTTGCAATTTATATTGATCACTTTTGAGCCTGCTTCCTGGAACCAACCAGTACTGGTGAAATATAAAAAGACACGGTTGTGACCTGATTATGGATCAAACCCATGATCCTAGGTTAAGAGGCAGACACCTTAATCACTAGGCCACCGCTCCCCAAGAATAAATAGTGTCTTTGTTTTACAGATGAGCATGTAATTTTGTACTGTATGATAATTATTAACTGACTTCCTGGTTTGGGATTCAAATATATTTCAACCTAATTGTTAATTAATCTGACTTGGAATATCTAGATGTGTGTGTTAACTCAGAATAAGTCTTGCTATAGTCTAAAGTGTAGTCTGCTTAAATTTACTATTTCTGTATTGAAATAACTCAAATTTACAATTGAAAATTCTGAATGCTGTTAAAGGAAAGGGCTTGATTATGTTTCTTTCTTGTTTTATTGAAAATTAAGATCATGATTGTTAAGCAAATATATTTTATGAAGTATATCAATTAAACCCATTTAGAATTATTTCTTGTTGCAAAAAAAGTTAATATGAAAACATTTTGAGATCTAATTTATTTTCAATCTTAATGACTGTCAACTAGTATCAGAGTGCTTACATGTACTTGTCCAGAATATAAAGCTTTTTTTACACTAATACATGTACATTGTTTTTCTACTAAATACAGTATATTGTCAGTGTTATGTATGTTTTTATTACAGATCAGTTATCTAGAAGGCGTTATCAGAACCCATGAATCAGGAATAGCAGAATTAGAGGCAGACAATGTCAAACTTACTCAGGTAAGCTATGATACAAAATTAATGATCAAATTTGAGCCGTGTCATGACAAAACCAACAAAATGCGTTTGCGACCAGCATGGATCCAGACCAGCCTGCGCATCCGCGCAGTCTGATCAGGATCCATGCTGTTCGCTATCAGTTTCTCTACTTGTTATAGGGTTTGTAAGCAAACAGCATGGATTCTGATCAGACTGCGCAGATGCGCAGGCTGGTCTGGATCCCTGCTGGTCGCAGACCCATTATGTTGGTTTTGTCATGACACGGCTCATTTATTATCATTGGAATTACATGATCAGTAGGAAAGAAAATTCTTTTATACATTTTATTGTAACATTTTATTTATAAGAAATGATGTAATGAACTTTGGTGGTAATGGTAGAATAAACTTGACTAGTATTGGTAGAATGAATGTAGCTTTGTATTGGTAGGTTTTAAGGTGAATCGGTTGATAATGGATTGTGGGTAATATCATAAATAATTATGTTGATAGATAATAAGTATCATATATGACAACAAACCAGGAAAGAATTGTATAATGAAGGTGTTGGTAAGTGTGTGATACATGATTGATCTAATATTAATTATTTATACAGCAAATAATAAATTGTTATAGAACAAGTAAAGAATTATTTTTCATATAGTTTTTCATACTATAAAACCTAGAAGTCATTAACAATTTTGGTCAAGAAATATTTTGTAGGAATATCCAAAAAGAATCATTTCTTTTGTTTTTTTATCAATATGTGAAATAACTTATGGAAACTGTGTCCATTGTTGACCGAAATGAAATTTGATTTTATGCTTAAATAAAAGTAAGTTTAAATGTAGGTTTAAACAATTAGATTGAGGCAGGTGTGAATATTTTAATTTACAAGGATTCAATGATAAAGTAAGGTAGTTTGTAGGCAGGTTTTTAATGACCAAATATGCTTAAATTGTAATAGTAAAATGACTATAATGTATATAGTAGGTTGTAATGATAAAATAAACTTGATCATAATGCATAATAAATATTGTGAAATTTAGCTTAAGCAATGACTAAGGTAGTAGTGTTTAATGTTAAGTGTGGTTCTATTATAGATGGTATGTGAAGGCTTAATTAGTAAACACAAAAACACAAGCTTCATGTAAGCACCTCATGTGTACATGTTTACCATTGTACATGTTTTCTATTTTGGCGTTGAGGTGACAATAACAAACCTATGTTACCACAATAAAAATTGGCCAGCATAAAAAAATTCATTCATGCAGTTTGATGGCTCTGTGTGCAGAATTATTGATGATGAAAATATACAGGTGGAAATGAAGATTAAAATTAGTCAGTAGTTAAGAGACAGTAATAGAAGTAAAAATAAGTTCATTGAATACAGTATCATGTTTAATCAGTATTCCAAGAAGAAACAATGTTGATAATCTATTATTTTTGACAGGAAGAGTTGATGTTATTTCATGTTTAAAATTAAATTAAAAAAATGCCTATTTATAACAGTGTTGTTTTCCCCCGTGTTTTACACTGTCCGGTCTTTGTTTATTTAAAAAATATTTATAATAAATGTTTTATTTGTTTTATGGGTTGATAGGAACATGCTCGAACCGCTAGGCCAGCATCCCATTCTATGGTCTCTTAAGAAATACCATTACATTACGAGATTTTACATCCGGGAACATGCTCTAACCGCTAGGCCAGCATCCCATTCTATGGTCTCTTAAGAAATACCATTACGAGATTTTACATCCGGGAACATGCTCTAACCGCTAGGCCAGCATCCCATTCTATGGTCTCTTAAGAAATACCATTACGAGATTTTACATCCGGGAACATGCTCTAACCGCTAGGCCAGCATCCATTCTATGGTCTCTTAAGAAATACCATTACGAGATTTTACATCCGGGAACTTGCTCTAACCGCTAGGCCAGCATCCCATTATATGGTCTCTTAAGAAATAGCATTACGAGATTTTTACATCCGGAAACATGCTCTTACCGCTAGGTCAGCATCCCATTCTATGGTCTCTTAAGAAATAGCATTACGAGATTTTACATCCGGGAACAT
Source organism: Ruditapes philippinarum (assembly GCF_026571515.1). Taxonomy (NCBI): domain Eukaryota; kingdom Metazoa; phylum Mollusca; class Bivalvia; order Venerida; family Veneridae; genus Ruditapes; species Ruditapes philippinarum. The sequence goes on along the minus strand of NW_026864939.1, from coordinate 45,323 downwards.
GCTCTAAACGCTAGGCCAGCATCCCATTCTATGGTCTCTTAAGAAATACCATTACGAGATTTTACATCCGGGAACATGCTCTAACCGCTAGGCCAGCATCGATCCTTCCCACGGTTTCGTTAAAAAATACTTGTACGAGATTGGAGCCCTAACCGCTAGGCCAGCATGCCTCTCCACGGTTTCGTTGAAAAAATACCAGTACGAGATTTTACATAAGGGAACATGCCCTAACCGCTAGGCCAGCATCCCTTTCCACGGTTACGCTGAAAAAAAATACCATTATCAGATTTTAAATCCGGTTTTGATATTCTTTACTAAAGACTTGGCTTTTGTAGATATTCTAGTTGGTGACCTGCGTCCTTTCATACATGTATGTACATGTATATTTACGAGCACAATACTATTCTCAGCGCATATTTCAAGTTTTTCACGGACATTTGACGCTGCATGGTACATGATAAAAACTATATAATTATACACAATATTAATGTATACATGCGAAATATGTTTGTGATTTTAATAAAGTATTTTCAATTGCTTGTGTGAAGCCACTTTCTCAAATTGAATATAGTCTTTTACAATAAGTGCCAGCTTGTGATAAGATGATTACTTTTCAAGATTTAAGTCACCCGTCACACGGATGACTGCAATCAATTAAGTCCGTGCCACAGTAATTAAAGTCTGTGCCCGTCATTATTTTGTCATTAAAATTTTATTTGATATGGATAACGTGGTACTTTTCATGAAAAATAAAATATCCAACATAATTATATATCTATTTTAGTAAAATTTGACTGAAAACCAGTAAACTGTTACTGGTTCTAACAAACCAAAATAGTTCCGAATGGAAAGTCCTCTATATAACATGGCAAAATAAATTGATTTGACTGAGTATGTTTATTGCAAACTGCATGCACGAGTTTCCGACACTTATTAGTCACATAGACGCAAGGTAACGCCCATGTTCTATAGCATTGTAGCAGAATTCAACATTTAAACATGAATTAACATGGTGAAGGAATCCGGGTCAGCTCGGCCCTAAAACATACTCGGCCCCGAGTCAGCTCGGCCCTATTACAACTCGGCACGGGTCAACTCGGCCCACTTTTAAAAATGGGTAAAGGACATCAAAGGACTCCTATTGTCACGGGCTATTATTATCAATCAATGTGTTTGTTAAAGATACCGATTAATTAGGTGATAATTATGATTGACTCATTCATTCAAATTTGATTAGTGACCACCTGCAATTAATTAGAAGATTATGCTATTAAGTAAACACGTTTTTAGCTCGACTATTCGATAAGAATAAGTAGAGCTATTGCAGTCACCCGAGCGTCGGCGTCGGCGTAACCACTTATGTTAAAGTTTTTGTAATAGTTCAAATATTTTCAAAGTCCATTGACATATGGCTTTGAAACTTTGCACACTTGTTCACCATCATGACCCCAACCTGTAGACAGGAGGAGGTAACTCTATCAAGCATTTTGACAGAATTATGCCCCTTTTTCGACTTAGAATTTACGTTAAAGTTTTTGTAATAGTTCAAATATTTTCAAAGTCCATTGACATATGGCTTTGAAACTTTGCACATTTGTTCACCATCATGACCCCAACCTGTAGACAGGAGGAGGTAACTCTATCAAGTATTTTGACAGAATTATGCCCCTTTTTCGACTTAGAATTTACGTTAAAGTTTTTGTAATAGTTCAAATATTTTCAAAGTCCATTGACATATGGCTATGAAACTTTGCACACTTGTTCACCATCATGACCCCAACCTGTAGACAGGAGGAGGTAACTCTATCAAGCATTTTGACAGAATTATGCCCCTTTTTCGACTTAGAATTTACGTTAAAGTTTTTGTAATAGTTCAAATATTTTCAAAGTCCATAGACATATGGCTTTGAAACTTTGCACACTTGTTCAACATCATGACCCCAACCTGTAGACAGCAGGAGGTAACTCTATTAAGCATTTTGACAGAATTATGCCCCTTTTTCGACTTAGAATTTACGTTAAAGTTTTTGTAATAGTTCAAATATTTTCAAAGTCCATTGACATATGGCTTTGAAACTTTGCACACTTGTTCAACATCATGACCCAAACCTGTAAACAGGAGGAGGTAACTCTATCAAGCATTTTGACAGAATTATGCCCCTTTTTCGACTTAGAATTTACGTTAAAGTTTTTGTAATAGTTCAAATATTTTCAAAGTCCATTGACATATGGCTTTGAAACTTTGCACACTTGTTCACCATCATGACCCCAACCTGTAAACAGGAGGAGGTAACTGTATCAGGCATTTTTTTTTACTATCAAGCACTTAGAATAGTCGAGCATGCTGTCCTACCGACAGCTCTTGTTGTTTCATATTTTTTTGAAAATTACTTTACAAACAAAATGCATCTAAGGAAACACATTTTTATATTCAATTCAATTCAATTCAATATTTTATTCGGCAAAAACATATAAATGTTCATCGCCAATATAACATATATACAATGGCGGTACAAATACAAAGAGAAAAGCATGAATTCATATTAATTAAATCAGTCGAATTCTTACAATAACAAAACAAAGATATACTATATATGATCTATAACATACATAAAATAAATCCACATTACACAGTCATATCATGCCTGATAGTTATCGCGCCAAAGATTAGCATTGTAAACGTATTTTGCAAGTTTATTAATAGTATTACTTTGTTGACAATTTAAAAGAGATTTGAATTTAAACAAATTTGGCCAATGACAATAATAATTAGGTAAAATATTAAGTCTAATCTGTCTGTAAAAAGGACATACTAAGAGGAAATGATACTCATTTTCTATACTATTCATATTACATTTCGTGCATATTCTTTGACTTCTATTAATGTTTCTATATCTCCCTTCTTCTATAGCTAAATTATGAGCAGAACACCGGAATCTAGACAAAGCAATTCTATAGCTATCATATTTTACACAACTTAAATATTTTTCTAATTCAAAACTGGATTTAAATAAACAGTAAGTATCAAGTTTAGGAGATTCTTTGAGCTCTGAAAACCATTGCTGTAGATATTGGTCATAAATAGTTCTTATTACTGTTTGAATTTGTAAGTTAGTGATTTCTGTATTATCCCATAAATAAGAGTATCCTAAATTATCTAATAATTGTTTAACACTTACAGACCAATTGTTAACTAATATTCCATGATCATCACGCATATTAAATACTTTAAAAACTAAAGAATTCGGGGTTTTCATAATTCTGAACCAATGTTTTATCATTCTGATTTTACGACATATAATCATCGGAACTCGTCCAAATTCACCGTAAATCGCAGAACTGGCAGTCTGTTGACGAACTTTTAAAACGTTTTTTAAAAATTTTAAATGAATTTTTTCTATATCGGGTGCCTTATGTAAACCCCAAATTTCACATCCATAATTCAGAATCGAAGTGATCATTGAATCAAATAACTTAATTTTGTCTTTAATGTCTAGTGATACAATTTCAAATAGTGAAGTAAGCGAAAACAGAGCTTTCATAGCTTGTCCAGACAATGACTTTTGTGCCTGGAAAAAACTTCCATTAGCAGACAGAGTAACACCTAAATAAGTAAATTTAGTAACAATTTTAAGTCTATGATTATCATAAAATATATCAATATTTTCAGGTCTATTACCTTTCTTACATATCATCACTACGGTTTTATCAATATTAACACTGATACCCCAATTGCAACAATAAGAATGTAAATTATTTAGAAGGTTTTGTAACCCTTCTTTGGAATAAGATATTAACACCGTATCATCCGCAAAAAGAAGTAAAAAGAGATGTAATTCGTCCATAGTGAACGAGTCAATAGAGTCGTCATATAAATATTGATACATATCATTTATAAAAAATAAAAACAACAGAGGGGGATAATGGTTCGCCTTGTTTTAACGCCCTTAAAGCTCTCAAAATTATCACTTAGCTGTCCATTTACACGTACACAAGATTTAACACTTTCATATATTTTCTGTAACATATTGACAAACTTTGTGGAAGCTCCATAAGATAATAATTTAAACCAGATTCCGTTCCTGTAAACTACATCAAAGGCTTTTCTGAAATCGACAAATGCTAAATATAGCTTCTTTTTATCATGCGAAATAACTTTATCTATGATTGAAGTTAAAACAAAAATACAGTCAATGGTACTTTTATCTTTTCGAAATCCAAATTGAAAATCACTTAACATATTATTGTCCTCGGCCCATTTTCGGAGTCTTAAATCTAATAAAGTTGAAAAGATTTTTGAAAAAAATACTACTTAATGTTATTCCTCTATAATTATTGACATTATTAAGGTTACCTTTTTTGGGGACAGGAACAATTACACCTTTAGTCCAACTATCTGGGTAAATACAATGAGTAAACATAAAATTAAATAGTTTGCATAATAACGGTGCAATAATATCTTTACACTCAACAAAACATCTCGGGGATTAAACAATCTATTCCACCGCTTTTACCACTCTTTAACATATTTAGAGCTTTCAATACTTCATCAAGGCTAAACAAAATATCAAGTTGTTCAACATTGATATTAACATCACTGTTTAATAAATTTTCAGCATCATCATTTATAAAATCGTTGTCATCAGAAAAAACATTTTTGAAATGATTGTAAAATTCGTCTTTACTAATATTACTCCCTTTTGGCGTTTTTGATTTAAATTTTTTAATTTCTTTCCAAAACTTTTGGGGCTGAGTTGAAGCCAAAGTATGTAATTGTTGTCTTTGGTTGGCATTAAATGTAGCACGTGCCTTGCGCTTAGCCAATCGATATTTACGACGCTTTTCAATGAGCAGTGCACCGTTACAATTGGTTCTATTGTTTTTATAATGCTTATTTACTGAGCGAAGCTCACGTCTAGCCGTTTCACATTCCTTCGTGTACCAAGGACTCTTAAACTTACGGTTATTTGACCTAGACACATTAAATGACCTTCCAAAAACGCTATAGGCTTTTTCATAAAGAATAGATGAAAATTTATCTACACCCGTTTTAATATCGGTATCATCTGAAATTATGCTATTTACGATTGACTCAAGATTTGTATATTCATTTTCTATCAAAGATTTATATTCATAGCTTCTATCATCATTCCAAATAATTTTATCAATAATTATTTTATCTACATTATTCAATGTTAGATCACTGTTACAACATAGGTTAAGCTGTATAGGTAAATGACTAGAGCAGGTATATAAATCATGTACAATAAAATCACTTATAACGTGGAAAAAATCTTGCGACATAAGAACGTAATCAATCATGCTATTTCCAGTTGACGACATAAAAGTATAACTACCAACACCTGCATCATCACCAATACGGCCATTCACAATTTTTAAGTCGCTGCTTACACAAATATCTAATAACTTCTTACCAGAGCAATTAATCATTTTATCCATAGAAAATCTATAAGGAATATCATTTATGCTAACTTCCGATTCATTTTTATCTAAAGTTGAAATATACTTATCAAAATTATCAGTACATTCTAAAATATCAGACCTTTCACCACATCTAGCATTAAGGTCGCCAATTACTGACACTTTTCCATATTCACTATATTTACGAATATAATGTTCAAGTGATTCAAAAAAACCTACTTCATGTGACATAAAATACACAGAATTGCTAGGAGGGATATATAAAAAACATATATATAAATCATACTCAAAACCAAAAAAATGTTTTATCTAGTTTGACCCATATAAAACCAGTGTTATCACATTCTACAATAGAAATACCGTTATTCAATCGCTCTTTAAATAGTAGGCAAATTCCACCGTGTCCGCGTTTAGATTTAATACTTTCAGGTCTGGGAACATAAACAGAATCATATCCTTTCAAAGAAAAAACTTCAACATTCTTTTGCCATGTTTCACTAAGAATAATGATATCAAAATTTTGGACCAAGTCTAAAAAATCTTCATCATCTATGCAAGAATTTAATCCTCCCACATTCCATGATACTATTTTCAAATTGTCACACTTTTCTCTGTCCCCCTATTTAGAACCATATAATTCATTATCAATATAAAGTTTATCCCTGACAAGAACCGCGCGTTTTCCCTAATAATATCTGTATTCATAGGCATCTGGGAAGAGAAGATATGAAGTTATTTTATCAATCTGTTCATATTTTTTCTTCCCAGGTTCGATAATCGTGCCTGTGTTTATATTAATTTTATCGAATCTGCAAGACAAATAAATAACTTTTTTTTCTAAATATACTTTATTTCAGCAGAGGTATAATGTATAATTATATAATAATTATAAGATATTTCTTATTATTCATTTACCTTAACAACATGCAAAACAAAGTAAATACGTTATAGGCCTATATATTTTGGGAAAGTGGGCCGAGTTGACCCGTGCCGAGTTGGTATAGGGCCGAGTTGACTCTTTTCCTGGTGAAATTGTGATTATAGCTTGAAACAAGTCGGACCTACGGGTAATTTTCACAGACACTTGGGGTTTGGAGCTCAAAACGCCTTTAAAATCCAAATAAAATGCATATTTGTCAATCCCAGCACATGTACTGATCACATATATCAAAAAAAAACATAATATAAGCCGTTTTGAAAAAAAAATCATATTTCAACAACTATAATATTATTTATAACATTTTGTCTGTTTACTTTCAAGTTGATTTTACTTTACAATGAACAAAAACATAAAAATGTATATTTCACTCTGTGACAATTAGATCTACAGTATGTCTTATATTCAAATTGGGCAACAAGATCTTAAATTACAAAATATATATAACGTAAATGGTTAGATAGACCGTAACTTATATAGGCCTTAATACTGCTATTTTAAGTGGACAGGTTCTTACTTTCCATCTAAGTATTCATTAAAGAGAGGTTAATTGTTAAGAAAAAAAGTCCAGGAATGAATTTCGAGTGAATCTATAAAACTGCCTTGCGTCGGATGTTCTATTTGAAACGGACTATAGAATTTGTTTTCCGTCTATCTTCGCTAAACTCCGTACCCGGCGATTCGATTTTGTTTACGTGAATCGTTCGTTAGCAACGCGCATTTAACGTAAAATTCAATAATTGTAAGAATTAGATATGTTAAAATAAACAAATTAAAACACGTATTTTATGTTTTTCTCATGTAATTATGTGTACAAAAAGACAAATTCGATGTTACTTACAAATAAGATACCGGGTTATTAATATAGACGATTTTATATCGGTGACGAGTGTCGATGCCCCTATAGCTCAGTGGTTAGAGCACTGGTCTCGTAAACCAGGGGTCGTGAGTTCGACTCTCACTGGGGGCATGTGGAAACATTTTTTTTTTCGATTCTTTTTAAGTTTCATTCACTCACTACTTGCACAATAATGTAATTATTTGATCAATAATTAATTAATAATAAAAAATGAAAATGATAGAAAAAAATGAAAAAAAATATGTTTATATGAATTTCCTTTTTTTTTGGATGGGAGTTAATTTTAGAATATGATCCAGAATTAGTTGAACTTTGTTTGCTAATTAAACTAGTTATACAGTACCTGTTGAAGGTTACCTTTGATTTTGCTCCCTTAATATAATTTTATAATGTTTATTCAAAATACAGCAGACAATAAATATTGGATCATAATTATTATACACGTATGTACAGACAAAAAACTCTAGATTTGTTCAAATAAGCATCAGTCAATGAGAAAAGACACATAGTTATTACTACATAATATTACAATTGCAGCTAAATGCACGTACACTTGTATTAAAAATTAAGCTTGGTCCTCAATCAACTTATTCTCCTGTTGTCTTCCTTTATCTGAAGATATGTGAGGGACAACACAGGAGAATGTGCTGTATTTTCTACCATCAAACTATCACTACTCCTCTAGGTCAATAGGTCAATGCAGTGATTTTATTTTTACCCAAAATAAATTAGGATATAGATCTAACAGAACTGGCAGTGTAGGAGGAGAATGGGGGGGGGGGGGACTTTATCATTAGATTTTCCCCAGCAGTGTTGAAAAGTTACCATGGTTTTACCTATAAATTCCTGATTTACTTTTAGTTTGAGGGGGAAGTGGGATGTAAGCAGCAAATGACTTGTGCAATTACATATCAGCAATATTTAATAATCCCCATATTTTGATGTATTTGTAGGAATTTGAGGAGAGACAGTTAAGATGGGAGCACAGGGAGGTGGAGCTAGAGAGACAGATCGCTACCCTAGAACGTCAGACGGCACAAATAGCAGGAGCTGCCGCTAAGGTCAGTATCATTATACACACATATAAATGCTTTTCCTGTACTTGTAAAAAATTACATATTATAATGGCGCAAATAACATAGTAACAGGTAAGGTTAGGATAATATATTCGCATAAAATCACTAGTTGTTAAATCAAAATTAAGAAAATTTGCCAAAAAAAATTATTTTTTTTTTCTGATTATCAAACATGTATGGAATAAAGAGATGATAAACAAAACAACACAATTTATCACAACATGTTTTGCTTTAATAAACTTCATCAGTTGATATGATAAATTACAAAGGAAATGATCATATTATTAATATTTATATAATAAATAAATATGACAATCATAAACAGTGTAACAAATGATAAATGGTATAGGAAATTCATATTTAAGTAATGTAATGTATGAAAGGGATGGTAATAATTGTGTAGTATATGTCCATAATTCATATTAGTTTCCAGTCAAATAGTATATATTTTATACCTTTAAACACAAAGGATATTTGGAAGACATTCTAAATGTGCACCAAATATTTAATTGTATATCCCAAATTTAGCATATTACTTGATCATGGTCTTGAGTGATTTAAATACATGTTTTTAAATCTTAGTAAGAAATTTTTACCTTTTTCCTTTATTCTTATGTAGATTATGTACATTGTACAATGATAGATAGAAATTTAAGAGACTCAGTATTGTTTTGTAAAAATAAAATCATGTCTATTTCAGTTTGAGGAAGCAGTTGGCAGACTGCCAGATTCTAAACTTCCAGTGGCTAACCAGTTAGAACAGGCTATAAGCACTATTAAATCTAATGTGAGAGTTATACTGGATACACAAGCTGATTCCAAGAGACTTAAAAAGGTAACAAAGAGACTATCCTGCTAGCTTATATAGTTGGGATGTTGGTAACAAAGATTTACTCACGTTTTTTGCTTATATACATGTACATGTAGTTTAATGCCAGAAATATTTATCAAAGGGCATCTTGCTTATATCAGAACCAGTTAAAGTTGTCAAATTACCTTGATAGTGTGACCATTCAAAAAATAAAATTGTAAAAATTTTACCTTTGTTTCAGATGTGATTATTTTGTACTGTAATTATAGATTTAATCTGTGTTTTAAAATGATATTTTTTTTTCATTTACATAGAGAAATGAGGAGCTGGAAAAACACAGTAGAGAATTAGAGCATGCTTTGATTGCTCGTGACAAGGTGATAGCCGATCTACGACTGCGCATGCCGGCCACGGCAGAACGAGATGAGATGATCCTGCGGGCACAGTCTAAAGCCAACACAACGGCAGAGATTAACAAGGCAACGCATGATCGTAACTTTGACAGCGAGCAGTCGATGAAAATAGCTCAGTCTACAATAGGGAGCTTGCAGGTAAAGCTAAATCAAGTCAAATATTTTATTGGTTAAAACATATACATGTTCATTGCCAAATAACTTTTTGGCTGTAAAACCAAAATACAATAAAGCAAAGCATGTTAAAAATAATATTAGATTTTTTTAATAAAGGCGAATAAAAAATGACTCCATTTAATGGAAATTAATGTACAATGTATGCTATATGCAGAAAATCTTTGGTTTTTTGTTTGTTAGAATTTCCTTTTTGAACATTTTGGCATGCGCTTTTAGAGTGTAATGTTACTATTTACTCAGTACAATTTTAGGTTTTGCTTTATATATTGATTGGCTTAACTTAAATCAGTCATCTCATTGTCATTATAGCAATAAAAATTTAATGTGTGCACTATGTTGAAATTTCATGACATTACTATTTCTACTATAGAAATTCTACATCAATAGGCAAGAATTTAACAGAATAAAGAATTAATCTGTTAGCTTCAAAATAAAATGTTTCATCATAATCTGTATATGAAATGTGTTATGTGTTGAACTTTTATTGTAACATTTTTATTTTTTTTGTTACCATGACAACAGGCAAGAATTCAACAGAAAGAGGAGACAATCTGTAAATACCAAGACCTGTTACGTCAAGCTAGAGAAGATATGCAGGAAATGAACAAAAGGCACGAGCAAGAGTTACGGGCCATGCAGCAGAAAATACACATGAACACTGACGCAGCCTTCAGCAAGTTTAAAGAGGCCGCCCAGCAAATTATGACTCAGAAATTAGCTCGTCCAATCTCTAATAAACAGGTACTTTATTTTTATTGACCATTTACATGCAAAAAGTAAAATAAACCCAGAAGAGTAACAGGATACATGCAATTAATAACTTGATATTAATCAAAATACCAAACATGTTTTAGCCTTTATGGCTTGTCATTGTGTATATCTATAGTAATTTCTACACAGTAAAATATGTGAAGGAAAAAAAAAAGGTGAAACCAAACATGACCTTTATAGACAAGTTGGGTTCATTTAGAGGTTACGTTGTTCTTTTTTAATCAATGAAGAATTGTGACTTTTATTAAATTTTACAGGGTGATCTTTATTCAGAGGTATTCTTTAACACAGGTTTGACTGTTATACAGTATATAGAAATAGTTTTAGCCAATGTTTAAGACCATCATTGACAAAGGCCACAAACAGAGAATCTTCCACTTCAGCTGACCATTTCCCTATAAATGTTTTACAATCAAGTTTCCTGGTAATAAGTAATTGAAAGAGAATCCAAAAATGAGGCTATCTAATTTTTACAAGGCGGCATAGCCCCCCGAGTATTAATCAGATTACCAAGTGTTTTGATGTTCTTTCTCTTTTGTAACATAGACAAAATTAAAAACACCTTCCCTGTTGTCACAGTATGAAACCCCTGAAAAAAGTAACCAATGAATAGGATATTTCTATCGCTATCCCTTTTTTTGCCGTCACAATAAGAAAACCCCAGAAAAATGAGCCAATCAATGGGTATGCTCAAGAGTACGGTAACTAATACCTGCAATCCAGTTAACACACTGTGCATGTTTATGTAAACTAATTAACTCTGACACATTTCCAGCAGAAAGGTCCCCAAACTATGATACAATTATAATTGTCCTATTTATAAACAGTAAGTGTTAAAGTAAACCTGTTGTATTTAAAGCTTGCACGGTTGAATGAACTTGAAGAGTTGGTGGTAGAACAAGAGAACGCACTGGCTGCCATGGCTCACAAAATACGATCTAAAGACGAAGATATTGTTAGTCATAAAACTAAACTTCAACAACAGATGCATAGTCATGCTGGTGAAAAACAAAGGTAAATAGTTTACAACTAGAAAATGAATAGTTTTAAGTATTCAGTTACATAAGTTTTTTTTCCAAGAGTGATGGTTTTTAAAATATTTGTATAAGCAGAAAGTAGTGTTATCCAGAAGCAAAATGATCATTGTGACAAAAAGTTGCCACAGTTAATTAGAGCATGAGTAAGAAATTTGGAAAAGAGATAGCCTAATAATAAAGATGTCTGCCCCTCTTAACCCAGGGAGTGCTGGTCTGAGCCCTGCTGTATCACTGACATGTGCTCTGATTTGAAACCAATACAGTTTAGTTCAAGGGCACTGACTCTAGATTAGTTCAAAATGAAATAAACATCAAGCTTTCCACAAAATCAGGCTGAAATTAATGTGGTTAAGTCAAAAAGCAAAGTGGCGACTGTGACTTGAATGTCAATAACAATTTGGGCTTAAAAGCTTCATGCCTCCAGATGAGCCAAAATATTTCAAGAAAGTCTAAACTTATTTTTTAAGAAAGTTTTTTCATGAAAATTAGCATTTATCTAAAGGCATGCTGCTTTAATTAAGAAATGACAGCAGATTAGACAGATGGTTCAAGCTGTACATGCATATTAACATATCATGGATATTCTGGAAGTGTTAAAAAAAAGATTAAAAAATAAAATACTTGGTTGTTTTTTACCAAAAAATAGTTCCCAATTAACACTTAACCTGCTTGAACTGGAAGTGATCAGCCTTTGCTACCAGTATATAGCCCGGCCAGCCTGCACATCTGTGCATTCTGACCAGGCTCTATTCTGTTCAGTGTTGACTGACATACTTAAAATCTTCATCCTGATATCCCCAAAATTCTTAATAGACGGTTCCATAAATAGAAGGTGGTCAAGGTCATTTTATAAGTTAAGAAATTTCTAGTACTTACTCCTAAAACTACATGTACATCATTCCACTCCTACACTGCCTATCACTGTTTCCCCTTTCCTGTCTTCTCACAAAACAGCAAGTGTTTGATATTTACTAAGACAATCTTATATCTTTATCATTTTTATGGTGTATACATGTATGAATGTTACTACTTTGATAAAACTGTGAAATTTCATGCCCTCGAATATATGTGAATTCGCAGTATATAACACATTTTGCTTCTTTAATGTATATCAAGTTACTTACAAAATATTAAATGTTTTGAAATTTACTGTGCATGTGTATGATATTATTTTTAGTGTTGTTGGACAGCTGTCTGAGGAACTTGCCAATAAGCAAGCAGATGTTGACAGACTGACAAGAACTGTGGAACATCAGGCTAAAGAACTTGAACTGCTCAATGAGGAGCTCGGTACAGCCAAGGATGCTAACTCTCGTGCACCGACTACAACAATGAAAAACCTTGTGGAGAGATTGAAGAATCAGCTAGCGTTGAAGGAGAAACAACACCAGGTATGTTATATATGTTATGTTACATATCATTCCACTATTCAAAAACACCAGGTATGTTACATATGTTATGTTACAAATTATTCCACTATTCAAAAACACCAGGTATGTTACATATGTTATGTTACAAATTATTCCACTATTCAAAAACACCAGGTATGTTACATATGTTATGTTACAAATTATTCCACTATTCAAAAACACCAGGTATGTTACATATGTTATGTTACAAATTATTCCACTATTCAAAGTGAATTCAAACTTTCATTGACAACTGATGATGAACTAAAATACATGTTAGAGAACGCTATTAAGTTGACATAAATTTATCTTATACAGTACAATGTATCTATAATACTTGTTTTATGAAGGAAGATGCTAAACTTATTTATTTATAGATTCATGACCATAATGCTCTCCATTTTGTTTGTTGCATTGCTGGGTACTTTACCAATGGTTTTGTGTTGCAGGGTACTGTTTGGGAATGTTATAGTTTGAACAATCAGATATTTATACATAGTAATCAAGATAACTTTTCACTGATGTTCAATACATGATACTTGAATATTTTCAGGCTTTAAGTAAGGCCCTGACAGAACTTAGAGCAGACATGGTTACCCAGGCCCAGGAACAAGTTAAGGCCCATTCTGAAGATTCATCTCAGCAAGTTAATGTACAGAAAATTGTTGATAAACATACAAAGGAGCTAACTGTAAGTATACTTCTAGATTGATATTACCAAATTAATATTTTGTGTTGATATTTTATGAAATTGTTCTTTAAGAATTTTGATAATGCAAACTGTTGATGGTTGAACTACATGTATTCTGTTTGTGTCTGATACAGCAATTTTCATCAAAGCAATTTTGAAATAACATCAGGCTTGTGATTTAGATGTCTGCCTCTTAACTCGGGTATTATATTTTAAGGTTTACATAAGTTCTGGCAATGTGGCCTCATATGAAACTATTGAGTACTTATTGTTTGAGCCGTGTCACGACAAAACCAACATAATGGGTTTGCGACCAGCATAGATCAAGACCAGCCTGCGCATCCACACAGTCTGATCAGGATCCATGCTGTTCGCTTACAGACCCTATAACAAGTCAAGAAACTGATAGTGAACAGCATGGATCCTGACCAGACTGCGCGTATGCGCAGGCTGGTCTGGATCCATGCTGGTAGCAAACCCATTATGTTGGTTTTGTCGTGACGCGGCTCATATGTTTTTACCCAGATATTGGGCATTGAAGTGATTGATATAAGACTATTAGTTTGACTCTCAAGCTTGAATAAGAATGGAAATTATCAAATTTTCAAAGATACTTCTATTTCATAAAGTCAGCAACACAAAGATCAGAGATCTTATTTCTTCAAGCTGTATGTAGAATAAACATAAAATAAGTGTCTCTTTTTGTTATATCAGGACCAGATAGAAGATCTACAGAACACAATAGAAAGACAGAAGAAGGAATTGAAGAAGAGAAAGGACAAAGAGAGTAGTTTACAGTCTGAGATTGATGACTTTAGAGAAGAACTAAGTAAGAATTCTTCCTGGTAACCTTTCTTGCATTGATACCATGTAGTATTAAGATTAGATTGGTGAAATCAAGATAAGTTATTCCAGCTCAAGAAATGAGCCGTGTCATGACAAAACCAACATAGTGCGTTTGCGACCAGCATGGATCCAGACCAGCCTGCGCATCCACGCAGTCTGATCAGGTTCCATGCTGTTCGCTTACCAACTCTATTTTCAAGTAGAGAAACTGATAGCGAACAGCATGGATCCTGATCAGACTGCGGGGATGTGCAGGCTGGTCTGGATCCATGCTGGTCGCAAACCCATTATGTTGGTTTTGTCATGACATGGCTCAAATATTTATCACATAAACCACGGCACAGGAGTGTAATACACCCATTTTATAAAAACGATATAACACTAATGTTTAATTACACTTGCTCAATAAATTTAGTATTTAATCTACACTCATTCAGTATCCTCTTTATATTTTCCAACTTAATATATTTGAGGGTAGTGGTGGCCTAGTGGTTAAGGTGTCTGCCTCTCAACCCACAGGTCATAGGTAAGGTTATAGCCCTACTTTGGTCAGAATCATGACTCCAGTACTGGTTAGTTTCCAGGAAGTAGACTTGAAAGTGATTAATGTAAAAAAAGTCTAGACAAAGTGTGATCCCTTAGATGCATTAATAACAAAATTACATCAGTATTGCAGACTCAGTTTGATTGAGTGTGTACATGAAGGATAATTAAACAGTACCACATCCGGGTGACATCCCTTAGCACCAGCTTGAGCGGAAATAGATTTTCAAGACTTCAAATGTTGGAATCAATGATCCATAAGTTGCTTTCGCTGTCAAGCTTGAACAGAATATGTTTAAACTATCTAAACATAATTATTATATGCATTATGTTACATTAAGAAATATTTTAATCTAAATTATTATATTTTTGTCATGAAAATAAGATAATTACGTCACAATTGCAGCCCAAAAGGAGAAATCTGTGCATAAATTAAAGGGAGATAAGCAGAGGCTAGAATCAGAAATTGAAGAGCTTGAAAAGAAGGTAGAAAGAATGAGTACAATGAAAACACAGGTAGGACTTTTACATTTCAAATATTTGAAAAAACAAAAACATTAAAACATTTACAAAACAATATGTTGTGTAAATTGACTAACTCCATTCCATTGAAAGCATACTGCAAAATCATTTTTATTCATGGGGCACTTATATTCTTGGTTTTTGTGGATAAGTCAACCCACAAATTTAAAATCCAATGAAATTTCATTACGTCTGCTGTAAAATTATTTTGCATCCCATTATTTACGTTTTATCTTTTGGGAAACAAAAAAAGTCCGCGAATTTAAAAACCCATGAAAATTTTGGTTTTGATAAAACCATTAAATTTCATGCCCACAAAATTAAGTGAATTTACAGTACATGTATATGGTGTTAAACTAAACACCTGCTACATGTATGCCAGCTGGTAAAATTATTATTCTTTTTGGAAGACACAGTTTTGTGTTTTTAAAGATGTTTTGTTCTACAGAGATAAAAAATATAGTGGAAATCTTTTCTTTGTGAAGAAGTTGTTGTTGTAAAGAGGTAATTGCTCTAGAGGTGGTCGCTCTGTAAAGGTTTTACTGTAGTTATACCCAGACAATAGCTTTTGTATATAAAGCTGAAAGTTGCCATGTGAACATATTAATGTGATGATATCTTAAAGATATACTAGGCTCAAATTTGACATTAGGAAATATATCTTTAAACCAAACCAGAATGAAATGAATGAAATATAATTATGTATGCATTAATATTTTCTAAATATGTTTTATACAGAAAACTGGTGAAGAGAATACAAAGCGTGAAATGGATGAGTTGAGACGTCAGGTTCGACTCCTGGAAGGTGAACTAAAGCGTAAGGGCCAGGCGGCAGAGAAACCATACGATGTTAAGAAAGAATCACCAAGGGATCCTCCACCTAAGGTAAACTTTTACTTAGTTTGAGCCTCGTAAAATTATTTACCACTTCCATTTCAATACACGATGGGGTTACAGAGTGTGAAGGCATATACAATAAAAGCTTTTAGCAAACAAGTTATCTTAAATCAAAAACAATTTGCTGGTAGATGAGACAAGATCTAAAGCACCATTTAGGCATCTGTTGAGTTTAAGACAGAAAAGCCTGGTATCAAAAAAAAAAAAGACAAAAAAAATTCATTAGCTGGATTGTAAAAGACTAGCTTTTAAGAAAAGAAAGATTTTCATGCAAATTGATAATACATGTACATCATCAGTATAAGAATTTCACTGGTCTATAAAAATGATTTTATGAACTATGATCCAAAGTGGCCAAGTGCTTTAGGATTCCTGACTCCATATTTCTGCTGAAGGTTTGAATACTGTCAGGAAGATTGAATTTTCACAGACTATCAAGTTAGCTGGCAGCATGTCAGTGGTTCATCCTGTGTACCCATACCTGCCTCACATAATGCAGGGTTTGTGGGCATCACGCATTGTCTTTCATCCAATAAATCTGGAAAAGTAATAATTGTTTCAAGTTATATAACTGTTATAAAACCTGACTTAAGAAAGTAAAATTTAAAGGAAAAAAGTGACCATAAGGACAATAAGGATAAATAGTTTATAAAGTTTATGAAGATACCATGCATGTTATATTATAGGGGAGTGGAGGCAGTGAGGAGCTTCTAAAATGGGAGGAGAGCAAGAAGTGGCAGAAAACTGTGGAGAAAATGAGGTCAAAGATCAAGGAAAGAGATGCTGAGATTGACAGACTACAAAAATCTAATAAAATGCTCAAAGATATATCTGACAGGTAAGTTTGTGTTTTATGAAAGGTAATAATGGAAATAATTTTTTGAGACTAATGTTCCATTAGTTGTAGTTCCAGCTCTATAACTAGTGTGCAAAATTAAGATCATTTGCTTATTCTGTTTTCCCAGAATAATTTTTCTAATTGTGGAAAATTACCCATAATTGAAAAGTGTTCCTGCGCTTTTCACTAAAATCAGACTTAGAATAGCACAAAATACAATTTTCAATTTATTTCTGGGTATATTTCTTAATTATCTTTTGCATATATATATATTTCTGTTTTAAGTTTCTCAGCTGATCTTTGTAAGAAATTCAAATTTTATGTTTTTAGGCTTTTGGTCCTCAGTGGAGTTCCTTTAAGAACAAAGGATAAAATAACTGCTTTGAACTAGAGAAGCCTTACCTATTAGGGCTATATCTAAATGATTGAATGTGAAACTGCACAAAAATAATGCATTCAAAAGTTATTGTTAAAATAACATGTCTATACAAAGAAGATAATATGAATATATGTCTGTAATCATGATAAAAGCAACCAAGTTACGTGAGTACTAAGAGTGGCAAACTGGCCATTATTTTATACCTTATTTGTCTGTAATCAAATTTATACTGTATGACAATAATGTTATTGAGATTTGAAACAGACTATAGCTTTGACTTGCTTTAATATTTACAAGTTCATTCATGTTTTATAAGCGTGGGTATTTCCAATAGTTTATAATCTATATACTTGTATTGGTAGTATATTGTACAAAAATGTATAGTATTGGATTATTTAATACTATACATGTAAAATGTAGATTGAATGATGAATATATCTGAGGCTTTTATGAAATTGTGCATAAGTTAAGCGGTTAAATACCAAATATAGAAAAAAAGTTTGTGTGATTTGTTTAATTCAAAGGTTTAATTGACATCAAATGAGATTAGTTTTCAATTGATTAATACATGTTGATATATATGATTAATTATTAATGGAGATAAAAATGGTAGGCTGATTTTACTCAGTTTTGTTTATTGTTAGATATCTTTGCATTCACTTATAGCTTGTAAAATTGAAATGTGTCTTGACTTAAGTTAACTTTAGAGATAAAAGACTTTGCAAAGAATACTTTTTTCAGACATATTCTTATCTTGTTATGTGTGAGTGCTGTGCAAATTTACTGCAAAGCTTATTGCATTATATCAAGATAAGTGACATCTTAAATGCATACTGTGGCTTCATGATTTATTATTAAAAAAATTTCAATAAGCATTTGGATATAAGGTTTAACTTTATTTCATAAAACAAGCTTACCTTTTGAATATGTTATGTTAGACAATTAAATTAATGAAGTGAATTAAAGTATAGCATGCTAGCATGATGGGCTTTTTAACATTTAAGTGGGATTGACATGCATTATTTTGTGTAGTATGATTTTACATTACACATTGAAGAAAAAAATGTATGCGTGGGCCTTAAATTATATTAATGGAATAAATATCATATTAGTAGTATATCTTGAGATTAGGTTATTATGTCATAAAAAAAATAGTGAAATCAACCAAAATTTGACCTGTGACTCCCTAAAAACTAGTAGAATGCCAAATCCCCTCTGGTTTAAGCATTATTTGTAACCCCCTCTGGTAAAAAAAATTCTAGAAAATGACAGTGTTTGTCCCTCAAACTTTATTCACTTTATGATATAATGACATTTAATGGTATTTTCATTACAGACTTACAAGGGAGAAGGATAATTTAGAGAGGAGACTAAGTGCCAAACCCTCAGGAGGTGCTGCAGCCCCACCCCTCACATCCGCACCTTATAAACCTGACCATCAGCTGGAGAAACTTAAAAACCAGAATTATCAACTTCAGGAAGAGGTTAGTTAATCAATGTCTAAAATATGTGTACAATAAAGGTTCTTGTCATGACATTGGTAGAATGGTTCCATTGTGATCAATGAAAATCAGTGTCAGTCACAGTGTAACTTTTCTTTAATGAAAATATCCATAAAATTCATTGACTAGCCAAAGCTGGGTATGGTCTTTTCAGGAAAAAACAACAACAAAGACATACATATCAAATAAGGTTGCAATATAATTCTTTTATACAAAAACCCATTCTTCCTTTTCCCTCAACATATTTCATGATAAAAGACTTATGATTTTAAAGTCATTCTGATATTAGTAAGGTCATATGATGACATTCCATATTCAATCAGGTTGCTTGAACCATCAACCCTTCATAAGCTAAAAGAATAGCTTCCATACTTGATAGATAAAGATTTTGTAGCTTCTTAATGGATTTGAGTCAGTAGATGTTAGTGGCAAACAATTGCCAGTTCAGTGAGCCTAACAACAATGTTTCAGACATGATTGTCTGTAAATGAGATTTTCAGGATTGCCTATTGAAAGCATAGGGTTGTCCTTGACACACTGTTATTTAAAGATTTAATTTCAAAATATTCCCATACTACAAATATACAACCTGTCCTGAAAGATTCCAAGATATAAATTTAGCATACTTATCTAAACTCTGTATTTTACAGGTATATGTAGGTTTGAATATAGAAATCAAGTCCAGTTTCAATTTAAAAATGTAATTATTTTAGTTGATAATAAGGTACATGCTGCAAATTTAAGAATAGAACTTATGTGTTTGAATTTTATAACTTACAGGTAGCAGAGTTAAAACGACAGTTGCTGCTTGGAAGAGAGGTACCTCTACAAGAAGAGAAGATAAGAAGTCAGCAACTTGCTGAACAGGTGGAGATAATGGAGCAAGTTGTTGCTCAGAAACAACAATCCACTGCCAAGGTACTTGAATACATGGCCATATTAGGCATACCTCTGTCTTTAATGCCCTATTTGTCAAAGAATTCATTCATGTTTTGTAAAACGAGTACATTAATGCAATTGAAGATCAAAGATTTCATCACAAAATTGTTAATAATAAAATTCAGTGAACATTTTTTTAAATATCATCATACAGGGTGATCCAAAATATCTGATACTGTTTTGAAGTTGAATAAATAAGTCATTCCTGATGCAATAATTAAGGGCTATATACCATTGTAAAGAGAATTGTCATATGTCTCTCTTAAATGTAATTTACGGGAAAACGTTGACGTCACAACGTCATAGATGACGTCATCAAATAATAGTTGTTTTTCAAAATGGCGACGTCAAAACAGAAGGCTGCAGAAGTAGTTAAACTTTATTTTGTACATGTATACATGTATTGTAATCTTACATGTTTGACCTTGAAATAACTGAAACAATCTTCTCCATGTATACCAGTGTCTCATATTTCCGTGATACTTAACTGTTTAACGAGGACAACAAAATTAATGTGAGAAGAAAAAAATTCTTGAAAATACCTTGAATATTGTACAATAGACATGTCAATTACATCATAGTATATTCAATTCAATGTTTGCATTAAGCAATAATGTACACAACATGAAATTAACACCCATCTGCTGCATAGTGAGTAAAAGTTGTTGACTCATATTTCCAAGGCAGTTTACATTTTAACGTTTTAAACGCAAAATAAATAGTAACCTTTATTTATGTTTAGCACATCTATACCTAGCCTCATCTGCAAGCGGGGATTTTCTCTGTAGCATTTATCAAATATTTCAATGGTTGTTTAACAGAGACAATTGTCTTTAAAGGTATGAAAACTGAAAATTGAATGGTGAAATAATTTATATTGCTCTTCATCTGAATAATATAATAAGTTTTCTCAGTCATATGTGTAACATTTTGATAAAAAAACAAAAGTAAAAGAAAGTGAAAGTAAAACTGGCAGGTGCATGAAGTCTATGGGGCACTTTGAGCTGTTTATGCTGAATACCTTGGAGATATAAGTAACATGGAAATATGAGGCACCAGTATACCATTATCTTTTTATCTGTTTAACTTTCTTATTGCATAATAATCACATTGATGTTTCTCAGTCTCATTCACCACAGGGATAATGATGATTATTCTTAATATGAAATTATCCATCTATTTCAGTCACCAACAGAAGGGTCAGGGTCACAGGGGTCAGAGTATCAGGTGATATTTGAGAAGAGTCAGAATTTACAGAAACAGGTGCTCAAACTGTCAGAGGAGAACATAGAACTGAAGTTTGAGGCTGAACAAGCCAAGAAAGATATTCCCAGACTAAAGGTTCATTTTGTTTTACTATTGCTATAATTAATATAGGCCTAACACTCATTTACTGCTCTTGTTCCACAATCAATGTGCACTCCTTTGAACTTAAGCTTATTCATGTATCATGTTTCAATAGTTTTATGTGCAAAATTTATATAAAAAAAAATAGAAAATGGAAAATAACAAGAAAATTATAAAAAGTTTTGCTTTTTTTATGCCACCACAGGATCTGCGATGGTTCTGCCATAGAAATTAAGCAAAAGCAATCTGTATATAATGTAATAACCATACAGCCATAAAATATTTTCTTGCATATCAGAGAGAATTATCTACTGTTTACATCGGTGCTAGAAAGCACTGTTTTACACCCCCCATGTCAGACAAGTCGCAAACTTTAAATAATGTCGTTCCTTCGTCTTTCATGAGTGAATTGCGTTCTTAGAATGTTGTCATTTGCCGTTATGATTTAAGTTGTTAATTTGTATGCTTCTATAAGAAAAGAAAGTGCTAAATAGAAATATATAAGTTTTCATAATTTTTTTCTGGATTACAATTAATATGAAATATGCAAGAAAAAGACACAAACACTGGCTGTTGTTACTGTTCAGCGGAAACTTGGGAGAGCCTCGTTAAATAAACAGTCACGCTTAAGCTACATATTCCAGTCTGTACAGTGGCAGCCAGTGTAAGATCCTCATAGACTACAATGGGTGTTCGGTTATGTAAAATATTGGTCGTCTGCTAGTTTAGAAACTGTTAATCGGTGTGTTGTTGTAAAACCCAGCATCTTTATTTATTGTGTAATTAATGATTGAAAGAATGATTCTGATTACTTACCTACTGTTACACAAATTAGAATATCCAATCTGAAAAGTAACATATATTTGTGATGTTAATGATATTTTTGTGTTGTTTTATCAGGACAGAATTACAGATCTACAGAGATATGTAGAGGCTCTGAAGTCAGAGAATAGTCAGCTTCTAGCTGGTGATGGTACCAATAGATCCATGGATTCTGCTGGATCTTCAATCAGAAGGGTAATTTATAATGTTATAGTAACATTCTATTCTAAAATAATTATTTTTAAGAGATTATATTTAAGGGATTTTTTTCTCACTTAAATAACGATAATAGCAAAGATCATTGAACCATTGGTTATGTGGTTTAGTTGCGGACTTTGACCAGGTTTTACCACTCATGATGTGGGTTCAAATGCTGCTAGGATAATATGAGTTAAAATATACCAAAACAACACATATTTCTTTAATCTTTACTAGTTTCGACTGTTGTCTTCATCAGAATAACGTACAAAGTATTTGATGTCACGTTCGTTAGGACGCCAACATCAACATGACAAATTTGCGCAAAAATGTGAATGTAAAGTAATTAACAAATAGATATGGATCAAAAAGATACAGCGGGTATTAATAATAGAACTATATTTCTACAATATAAAGCAGAGAAAAATGATAAAGCCCAACATACCTATATGTCAAAATATATAATTTTATATATACATTCACTGTGAATTAGCGAGAAAGCATTACTTTAATTAGCCAGCAAGTTATCTAGAATAATAAAAAAGATAATAATAATAACAACAACATTATCCATTACATATTATCATAATCATCATCATCACCAACACCAATAAAAATGAGACATACATGAGAAAGCAATCCAGCTAATCAAGTATTAAGTATTTTTTGTTCAGGTGCCTGAAAAAAATACAACAGAGCATCACCTAAGGTATTTTCCAGTAAAAATTTAACTTAAAAGTGTAAAGTGGACTAATACTGTTGACATGTCATTTGATGTCAAGTATGATCTGAATGAAAATCACGTCTTAGCTAAATGCACTTCAACATATTTTCTGTCATTCTCTTTCATTTGCATATTAGAATCAGATTTCTAGTTTGCATTAAGCATGTTGCTTATAATACTTTATATTATGCATCTGTACTTTGATCATTCAGTTCTATGTGAGAAGGAACTTGATTGTGTCATGACAAAATGTATCAATACTTTAGATATATTTCAATGTAATGGATTGACAAAATGTGTACGTTTTCAGATCGGAGAGAGTGGAAAGAGCACTAGACAACTAGAGAAGACTGTAGCTCTGTTAAAGAAAGTTGTAGAAAGGGTTCAGTCTGAAAATGAACAATTAAAGAAAGCACCTGGTGTTGTCAGTAATGAAAGACTTCAAAATCTACAGATGGAGAATGAAGGACTTAAAGTAATGATTATTTTGTTTTTGTTGTTGTTGTTATTATTTGATACAGATAATAGAAAGGTTAATGAGTTGTTGAATATCTTTAGGGAGCGTCTGTGGCCGAGTGGTTATGGTATTTGACTTCAAATCTCACTGCTGTAGGTTTGAGCCACCCAAGTGTCTTTCTTTCATGAAAGAAAGCTATCCAGCTAGCTTATGGAATGTTGGTGGTTCTACTCAGGCGCCATTTGTGCCTGAACTAACACAAAGTGACTTCCTTTTTTTGTGTTCTTAAAAATTATATCATAACATGAAAGTATTACGATTTGTAACCAAGTCATTAGTTATATATTCAATAATGAAAGCTAAAGATATAAATAAAAACATGCAAATAACTTGTACATGTACACAATGTATAAGGAATGTTTTATCTTGGAAAATCATTGATTAAATTAAAACAAATAAAAGAGAAATATTGTATTGGATTAAGGTCCGTCTCTTAAGAAAATTCTTGCAGTTTCAAGCACAATATACTAAAAGTTTTGGTTAAATTTAGAGTGTGGTAATTATTTTTTCAACAAAACATTATTCAGGCAAAAAGGCATAGTAAAGTTCCACTCATGTAGGAAACTTTTTACCAAGCTTTCAAAATGTAGCTGATTCTAATTATGTGCTTACTGCTGCCTGAAATAATGGACTGCAAAGAATTTGAGGTTGAAAAGTTGGCATAATGCCTTTAAAAATTGATGTAAATTAAACCTAACCATAAAACACATTTGTAAAGATTTTGTACTCTTATTTTCTTACAGTCTCAGCTAGACGAATTGCGACAGAAGATTGGAGCCACGCTGAGTGAGAGATACACAAGTCAACAAAAAGGCACAGCTAAAATGATGAACGATTATGAGAAAATGAGGAAAGATCTCATGAAGGCAAGTTTTAGTCTTTGAGCTTGTATTGTAAAAATAAAAGACCTATTTCAGCAGTATAGGGTCAGGCAAGCTTGCACATGGGTGCAATGTAACCATGCTCTTTTCTGGTGTGTTGCATTATCAAAATAACTAAATAAGAAATCCTTGTACCTTTAATTAAGTGCACATACACACATAGATAATATTTTGCTTAACATAAATTTTTTTCACACAGGAAATGGATAGCAATGAAAAACTTCGTGCTCAGATAACTTCCCTGGAGATCAAGATCGAGCAACAGAAAGGCAGGATGGCAGAGTCTAGGACAAGACTCCAGATTGAGGAAGGGAAGACTGAGGATGGACAAGGGGCTGATGGAAAGGGCTGGAAATCAGCTGTTGTGACACGCATGTATGAAGATAGACTGAAATCTTTGGAGGTAGAGGTTGATAAAAAGGTATGAACTAAATTATAATTTGTTTTGGTGATAAAGACTTATGAAACACTATCATTTTTATGTTTCTTTTAGTTTTTTTTACATAAAGGGAAGTTTTAGAAGTCTGAATAAAGTTATTAATGTACTTTGGTGAGAACACTTATACAAAATGTAAGAAGAAAATTTGAAGTACCAAGGTTTTGCATCAAATCTTGTCAAGTCTCCAATCTGAACAAATAAATTTATTTCTCAGATTGAAGTATTGCTTTAAATTTTATTTTAGCTCAGTTGTGAAGGGTCTGATAACTATTTTTTGTCCCTGTCATGAAATAAACAGCTCTGATGTCAAATGTTGATACATCATGACAATAGTAAGGTGAATATTGAGAATCATTAGGATTAAAGGGAAACACCTTTACCAACACTTCTTTGTTTAGTGTATTGCCAAAACATGAGATGACATACAATTTTTACTTTAGAGGAAGAAAATGCCTTGAAGATTAAAAGTTTAGACTGGTTTTTGCTAATAGGTGTATAAAAAAACAACTTGTTAATTTTTTTGTAGACGAAACTTTTGTCAGAAACCAAGACATTGTTGAAAGAAGCTGCTGTCAGGGAACAAAGGTTGATGGCGGAGAAAGATCAGCTTTTAAAGAAGGTAAATACATTGTTTTTGTTGTGTTTCGAAACTAGTAGTTGTACATTGTATATAGCAGGATCTTCAGTTTAATAGGTCTTAAAGCATACCATTCATTACTAATTACTACATGTAGTATCTTTTTCATTTTTTTTTGAATTTGTCTTTGGCACATTATTTTCACTGTATTCAGAAAGAATACCTTCTAACATTCTTTGTATTAAAACAGGTTGCTGTTCTTGAGAAGATACCCCCGGGAAGCTCTGGTATGTCAGATATAGATGTTGCCAGGGACTACCAACAAGCCAGGTAAACTATCAGGATATTTATGTTTATTTTATCATATACTTTCAGATTTAAACCTTATTTCAATTGTTTTTTTGCGGGTAATTGTCAAATTAGCAATTTCTAGAGCCTGTATCTATTTCTATCTTTTGTTGTGCTGTTTATTTTAAAGGGGGATTATTAAATAAGTAAAATTCAAATTATGCATATAAGTATTGTTTTCAGACAACAGTATCAAACATTTTGGCAATAACTGTTCGTTTCTATAGATATTGATGTACCCTTAACTCCTCAAGTACCTCTCTGTTTCAGGTTGACTATAGACAGATTAGAGAATGAGAAGAAGGAACTTGCATTTGAACTTACAATGGCTAGAAGACAAGCTGGTGCTGGGAATGTAAGTGTAGAAATATTGTGTTTTGATATAATTTAACAGGTCAATCAAATGTATAGATTAGAAACATCTATCTTGAAATTAGTTAACACTTATAAACAATGTTTTTTTATTAAAGATCTGATTACGAATATCCAACAGCAGGTGTCTGGTCATAAACAGTTTCTTTTGTGTGTTATTCCTCCCCCAATTTCTCAAGGATATTCACAGATAATATGCCCTGATTCATGTTGTTTTGAGGTTTTGATGATGCAGCAAAATTTTTTTTGTAGCAAAATTAGTTTTATGATAATTTCCTGTCACTTGATATTAGAGCACAATAACTGGGACTCGATTTTAAGAGATAGAAAAGTTGTAGATGCAGCCGTGTTATGCAGTCATGGCATTTTGAAATAAGAAGAATTTTATATAAGAAGATTTATTTCCTTGACAGTATTGTTATTTCTATAAAGGATTCAAAGTTTAATTCAAGCCAGTAACATGTTTAAGAAAATTTACACAAGCATTTGACATCTTAAATGTGACATAATTTGTTGTTTTTTATGATTGGGCAGATAAGTGAAGAAATCTTTACAAAGGCAAATAACTACGACAAAGTGATGACAGAGAATATAGAGTTAGGACTTGAACTAAAAACTATCCGCCTTGAAAGAGACAAAACAAAACTGGAAGTAGACAGAGTAAGTATTGATTAACAATGTTGAATTAAGACTAAAAAAATCTATTTGAAGATTTGTAATTATTGTATGACTTCTCTGTAAAGCAAGATTTTGTAAAAGTTAATTAAAAAACACTATTATTTCATTAAATTTTTATGAATCATGAAAAGAAAGAATCATATGTAAGAGTGTTAAAACTTATTAAAAAGTATAAATAGTTTAGATAAATTATATTAAAAAATAAGCCTAGCACAGTTTGTTGGTCATATGTATTTGCTGTCATGATGTGTAAATCTTCTTTTGTTGACTAATCCAAGAACACTTGGTAGGTCAGCTACCTGTCAGCCAGGTTAAATATATAGTTTAGATAATTTTACTTTACTCAAAACAGAATATACCTGAACCATGCAAGGACCATATAGAATTATGTATATGATGTCAGCATATTTGAATTATTAATTAAGGCAGATATTTTGTCAATTTTGTCAAATGAATTACTTGTTTTTTAGCTCGACTTTTCTATGAAAAGGGGAGCTATCCTACTCGCCCCGGCGTCGGCGTCGGCGTTGGCGTCACACCTTGGTTAAGTTTTTCGTACCACCCCACTTTATTTCAGAAGTATTACAAGTATGGCTTTGAAACTTACCATACTTGTTCACCATCATAACCTCCATCTACAGACAAGAGTACATAACTCTGTCAAGGTTTTTGACAGAATTATGGCCCTTTTTTGACTTAGAAAGTGTATTGAGCTTGGTTAAGTTTTTTGTACCACCTCACTTTATTTCAAAACCATTGGAGGTATTGCTTTGAAACTGACCATACTTGTTTACCATCACGACCTTCATCAACAGACAAGGGACATAACTCTGTCAAGGTTTTTGACAGAATTATGCCCCTTTTTGACTTAGAAAATACATTGAATATGGGTAAAATCCACTTATTGCCTTAACCCTTTGAGATATTGCTTTGAAACTTTTAATGCTATTTCACATCATTACCCCCATCTGTACGCAAGAGAAGGTAACTCTGTCAAGGATTTGTTTTAAAAATTAAGGCCTTTTATCGACTTAGAATCTTGGTTAAGTTTTTAGTACCAGTCCACTTTTTGACTGAACTGTTTGAGATATTAATTTGAAAGTTGGAATACTTGTTTACAATCATGATTCCCAAACATGTCCAGGAGAAGGTAATTCTGTCAAAGATTTTATTTGAATTATGGCCCTTAACTGTCAATGTTTTGTATTATAGGCAAGCACTAAAAAACTTAAAAAATCTAAAAACTATAATACTTTCACATACAAAGTCAAATCTATATATTATGCTGATTGTACAAAAATATACTGCTTCCTTGGCATAGATTTCTTGAAAAATTATGTTATTATGTCATTTACCAAGGTGTTCTGAGTGACGTAAAAATACCTTATTCTCTCAAAGTGGGTTTAATACTATTAAATTTATTTAAGGCTCAACTCAGTTTTTTTTTCTTTCTTACCAGCCCTCTTTTGACTTAAACATTTCAAACTTTGCTGCAGTGTTCAAGGGTATCACACAATTCAGTAAAATAATTCTTCACTAAATATCTTAATGCTCATGGCCATTGTTCACTTTAAAAATACAGAGATTCTTGTATTGCCTTTTACTGCAAAAACTTTTTTTATTGGCAAGCAATAAAAAAGTCGAGCGCGCTGTCTTACGGACAGCTCTTGTTTGTATTTTTTGTATATATCTAACTTTTCTAAAAAAATTTGTTTCAGTTAAGAAAAGAGCTGGGCACATTTGGACCAGACTTCTTTGAAGAAATAGAAGATCTGAAGTTTAACTATAAACAATCAGTAGAGAAAAATATACTTTATGAAGAGAAATTAAAACAAGTTAGCGAGCAGTTTGGAATTACAATACCAGGAGTTAGATAAAGAGGGTTAATTGTTTTGTTAGATGTAATGTGCTAAATTATAGTGATAATTTTTTATTCTTTGTATTGCTAAAAAAGAAATAATTTGCTCATGGTTTGAAGAAAAAAATGTATGAGTAGAAATTGATTTGATTGGAAGTGTTCTTCCGTAGATGCTCCTAAAAAGTTTCAAGTGTAAAATATGAATATGTTTTTATCACTTATCAATATCTATATGTTAGACTAGATAAAGGGTCAATATGTAAAATAAAACACATTCTGGCTTAAGAAAAATCTAAATTAATACAGTAACTGTAAGTTTGCAAACTTAATTCAGAATTTTCCTTTTGACTTCATTAAGGTATGAAATTACTGCATATTGACAATTTCAAATATTTCAAGGAGCTACATATTTGAAGAGGAGCAGTCGCTGAAGCGTTTTATGAAAAAACTTGTGTTATGTGATACATAATGCTTCACATGACTATGAATGTAAACTATAAACTAGCCAACATTATTTTATATAGGCATTGATTAATGCATATAAGATGTGGCATGGTATAGTGAATACTCGTGATCTAAATCCTAAAGAAATATATGTTGGTCATGAAAGTACATACAGTTGTCTTTATGCTTATTGTACACTAAATTTATATCTTCCTTTTTATCCCCCGCCGATGGAATCGGGAGGGGAATATAGTTTTGGCGTTGTCTGTCCGTCCATCCGTCTGTCCGAATTTCGTTTCCGGAGAAGTTCTCTGCAACTACTGGCTGGAATTCAACGAAACTTTATGGGAATCATCAATATCAAGAGGAGATGCGCATCTGACCGTCCGTCCGTCCATCCGTCCGTTCGAATTTCGTTTCCGGAGTAGTTCTCTGCAACTACTGGCTGGAATTCAACGAAACTTTATGGGAATCATCAATATCAAGAGGAGATGCGCATATCGTCGGCTTGTTCCGGTCAGACACTTTAACTGAGAGTTATTGCCCTTGATTAATTATGTAGTATGCATATAGAGTAAAAATCGTTTCCACGCTACTTCTCTGCAACTACTGGCTGGAATTCAACGAAACTTTATGGGAATCATCAATACCAAGAGGAGATGCACATATCATCGGCTTGTTCCGGTCAGACTCTTTAACTCAGAGTTATGGCCCCTGATTAGTTATGCAGTATGCATATGGAGTAAAAATCGTTTCCGCGCTACTTCTCTGCAACTTCTGGCCGGAATTTAACGAAACTTTATGGGAACCTTCAATACCAAGAGGAGCTGCGCATGTCGTCGGCTTGTTCGGGTCAGACACTTTAACTCAGATTTATGGCCCTTGATTAGTTATGCAATATGCATATGGAGTAAAAATCATTACCGGAGTAGTTCTCTGCAACTACTGGCTGGAATTCAACGAAACTTTATGGGTATCATCATTATCAAGAGGAGATGCGCATATCGTCGGCTTGTTCCGGTCAGACCCTTTAACTCAGAGTTATGGCCCTTGATTAGTTATGTAGTATGCATATAGAGTAAAAATCGTTTCCGCACTACTTCTCTGCAACTACTGGCTGGAATTCAACAAAACTTTATGGGAACCTTCAATACCAAGAGGAGATGCGCATATCATCGGCTTGTTCCGGTCAGACACTTTAACTCAGAGTTATGGCCCTTGATTAGTTATGCAGTATCCATATAGAAAAATATTTGTTTCCTCGCTACTTCTCTGCTACCACTGGCTGGAATTCAATGAAACTTAATGGGATACTAAGAGGAGATGTGCATATAGTCGCCTTGTTCCAGTCAGATACTTATAACTCAGATTTATGGCCCTTGATTAGTTATGTAGTATGCATACATCTCATTGGCATTTCCAGATTTTACTATTTAACACAAAGTTATGGCTCTGTTATTTCCCTGAATATTTATCAAGTTCAAACTGTTTATGCCATGATTAATATATAAATAAAGCCTTATGTCTTCAGTTGTTGTGTTAATAATAACCAGTACTCGGCGGTGGATATAAATTCAACGAATTTGCTTGTTTTGCTAGAATCCAAGAGAATCCAAGGACACTAACTTTTGTATTGTTATTATTTCAGCTATGAAAATGTTTGTATTTAGCTTAGTTTAATAGGACTTTGTATAAGTTTATATTTTTTATAATAAAACCATACTGTATACATGTGCTTAGTTAAAATTCAAACATATTATGTTTAGAAACTATTTATCTAAAAAGTTGACATAGGTGAAGCTACTATATGGCATGGTCGACTACAAATCTCAAAAATGATTTTTGAGTCTTATTTACCTTAATTCTTTTGTTACTTGCACTTCTAAAGACAGCTAAACAAAATTGCATATTGACACATTAGTGCAGTAATGGGTTAACTCCTATTAAATTAAATAAAACCTTAACCCGTTACTGTACAAAGGTGTCGATATCTGAATTGCCAGTCCATATTATTCAATATTCTTTTTCTATGAGTACTAAACATTGTGAGTTTGAAATCCCTCAGTCTGCTATAATGGACTGGCTCATATGTAAGATGAGGGTTATTCCATTTTATAAATGTAGCAGTCCTAGTATGAAATGACGGTACTGATACAACAAAATCATCTGTATTTATATTGAATCTTACTTTACATTCCATTGACCGGAATCGGGATATACTCGTATGGATGTAGCTATTTTCACATTCACATATAATTTATGTCTCGGAGTAATTTGATACTTTTTTCTGTGATACTTGTCCGTCCTGGATTACATTTACATTCTTTTTTTTTTGTATTTATTTGAAAGTTATTTACATGAATTACAAGAATGTATAATTATGTATGTAATGATGAAAATAAAATAGTTTAGAAGACACGTGTTTTTTATTCATCTTTTATAACATTATGCTGAGGGTGAAGTCCTATGATTGTCCCATGTACATTGTGTCTTTTGTCAAAGAGTATCATTTTTTTGAAGTTACAGATGATTGCCAAATTTTATTGATCATTTTAGCATGATAATTTAGGTACCTTGATTGTAATAAATGAATAATCTGCAAAAAAAACAAAAACAAGTTACAGTATGTGTTAACATTCTTGTGTAGTGTTCTCCATTTACTAAATGTATAGTTTATCTCTACTATTTTCAATATGCAATATGATTCCTTATAAATGGTTAGGTAAATGCTAAATGTACAGCTAACACATAATAAACATTATCGAGTTTAAGAGCTCAGATAGTCACTTGAGTAAATAATCATCTTGGTAGACATGATCAAAAAGTTTTATGTTTCCAAAGACAGTTGTTTTTACCACGGTTTTATATTGCATGTTATTAATATCCCTGTTTTTACCAAAGACATATTTCTATTTTCATAAATATTTCATTTTCAAGCAACTTCAGAATTTGGTTTTCCGCAAGATAGAGAGATCAAATTACACCTTGGTAATTCGCCTTTCCAGACTTCTCACCTGTATATTATATCTTTATAAATCTGAGTCAGAATACTCATCTAAATAAAATGCATGTCAACAGTGAGGTTATTTTTAATATAATAAGTTATTTAGATCACACATCAGAAAAGCGTTGTTAATTGTTCCCTGCCCATCTTGATTAAACTTGAATATTGGCCATGTAAGGTAAAAATTAAATGGTCACTTGAACAAAATCAGTTTGAAATTAATAAAGATACGATACTGACTTGAATTATTTGCTCTTGAAAGAGCGATTACTAATTCTAAGTATACGTTAATTGAACAAAAGAAATGTTGGACATGTTACACCTAACAGACTGAAACATCAAGAGTTGACAATAAAAAGCGTACTGGACTTTTCCCTTCCGTAGTAGCAGCGGGACGTTGAGACCGACGCCTATGTGAGCGAAAATGCACAAGTTGTGCAAACAGTTTGCCTTTTTCATACTAGACTTGCGATCCCTCGTGAATCCGTCATTTATCTACATATTTTTAACAAGACTATATGCTTATATAATAATCAGTGATAATGCCTTTTCCGAGCTGCAAGCTAAAAGTGATAGACAAAGTAGGCCACCAGGACCACTGTCAGAAACGACAAGTTTAACTACTAGTTATTTCGAAATATACTTATATTGGCCGGATTCTTTTTCGGTCGTGTTAATGTCAAGATTTTTTAAATAATTAAGCAGTTTTCAAAAATTTGGACTCAAGAAAACTTAATTTTGATTTTTTGTATTGTTTCATAAGAAATTCATGTGAAAATCAAGAATCATATTATTTACTTCTTGAATATTGTATTTTCTAGATAAAATTATATCATTAAAACATCAGAAAAAATAATTCTTTCAAAATTTCAAAAGGACATAACGTTCTATTTTTTAATCTAAAGATCAAGAGATACTTCAATTTAATAAGTTAATTTAAAGATATTTATTTATCTACAATCTCTATTTTACACAAGGTTTTCAAAATTTTTACATATTGTTCTTACTCAACGGAAATAAACTGATACAGTATACTTCAAAATTACAAGGATGTCGTCTAGGTAAACATGCATGTACCTAATTTACATATAAGTCAGAATTTCATACAAGGGTTATTGGAATTCACAAGGGCACATAAACATAAACTGTAATTTTTAACAACGGTAAAAAACATATTAAACATATTGTAATTGATTATCAGCCTATAAATCTGATCATATGTGAAAAAAGTCGCAGGTCTTTGGTTTATTTGACAACAATTATACAATAAAAAAATGTATTTTACATTAGTAAACACAGTCCTTTCAAACCCAGATCAATCTGTACCAGAGAGGTTGGGAGTCACATACATGTTTCTTACAATTCGATTTCTGACCGTTTAGCTAATATCGTTTATCATCCGCTACCGTTTCAATTGATTATGTGGAGAAGGTGGCAATTACTTCTTAATTACTTAATTAAACCAGATTAATCTGTAAAAACCAATTTTGTTATACTAATAAATGTGTTAAAATTACCAACTTAATTAAACCATGCATCTCTTTACAGTTACTAGGATAAAATGACAAGTACATGATTATTAAGACTTTGAAATAATGTGAAATATCAACGATTGTATACGTGATATATCATGTTTACGTTTAAACATGCACACTAGCTGGTTCCCGGACTTACTCGTAGATAACACCGAGTAAACAGAAATCCAGACTAAATAGAACAAGGAAGTTTTGATTGTATCTAAGGAGAGGGTCGTTACAAGGCAAACAATTAAACGTACAATCGGATAATAAAACATTTGTTATATTTGTAAATTTCCTTTAAACGCTAATGAAAATAAGGGAAACTTGGATTTAAAAAGAAAAGAAATCCGTAGTTAATTATGTAACCGACTGTAATAGAAAATTTCAAATGGCAACCTGTAAAGATTATAGCAGATCCGTGATAGTAGCCTCTGATGAATTGAAAGAAATTTACTGTGAACCATGTCAAGATGGCGGTAAGCATATCGAAGCCGAGGGATTCTGTGTGGAGTTTGGGGAATATTTATTTTAGAAAATGTTAAAAAAATTAAATAAAAGGGTTTTAAAGTTTTTAAACATCTTTGCGTTTCAAGAAAAGGGATAAGTTTCCCAAATTTTGATTCAGGGAAAAATTCTCGTGCTCATGATTTTTTGTTTTAGAAAAGATGTGGAATCATCCCCGAACCAAAATTGTGGAATATTTTTGTAGGTCATGTGACAAGCTTGGTTGTAGTGCCTGTATAACTGTCCATCACCGTCAATGTGAGAATGTCGGCCATATACCTGATATTGCCAAGAACTTTAGTACGAGTGAAGAATTTAAAGATTTTTTAAGCACGTTGGAGAAAAAATTAGAAAAGATAAATGAAGAAAAGAAAAATATCCAATTAAATACAAACCAATCTGATGATATGAAGGAACGGGGAAAGGCAGAACTAAGAAAACAACGTGATAAAATCAACACTGTTTTTGACAAATTAGAGGCTGATATGGAAAAAAGGATTGAAGCCATAGATAAATATAACAAGGAAACGTTACAGGCAGCTACACATACTGCTAACTCCATTTATGAAAGTCTTACCAAAATTGAAAAAAATGTGAAAGCAAACAAGGACAAAATGCAAAACATGGATCTGTTTACAACTACGAGACGGTCAAAACAAAGCTTAGAGAAATTAGACAAACAATTTGGAAAGCTGAGTAAGGAGGAAAGAATAAGGAAGTATTCTATCACACCTTCAAGTCAAATAGACACTGTCTTAGAGAGCGCAAATGAAATTTGTATTCTAAGAGAAACAACAAGTTTTAATATTTTTAAGTTTTTTTTTTTAAAATATAAATGAATTTCAGTAGGCTACCAGATTACAGGTGCATGTATGAATACAAAGAACATAAATGTTGAGATCGTTAAAATATTGATTTGTACAGAAAACTATATTTATGTTCGTTGTTCTTGAAAATTATACCTTAATTATGTACATATTCTTATAGGATTACATGTATATGATAAATCTGTTACTTATAATAACCCTATATTCAAATAAGAACTATACCATAAACAATAAATTACAAAAATGGTACATTAATAATCCTTCTCATGATGTCAATATGTGAATTAATTAATATCAAACTGAATTCAGGTTCGTTGTTATTAAAAATATATACCTTATTTTTAAACATTTTCCTATGTGGTAGAAGTATAGGTTACAGTTTACTAGTACGTATTTACAAAAATAAATTGGTCAGGCGCGGCGCAGCCGCGCGACCAATTTATTTTTGTAAATGCGTACTAATAAATTTTAACCGGTTTAGTGTTTTAAATTATTTTTGTATTTATAAATGTAGCAGTCCTGGTATAAAATGACGGTACTGATACATCTAAAAACCATCTGTATCTAGATTGAATCTTACTTTACATTTCATTGACCGGAATCGGGGTATACTTGTATGGATGTAGCTATTTTCACATTCACATTTGGCATTTTATTACTATTTATGTCTCGGAGTAATTTTCTAATCTAAAGATCAAGAGAAACTTCAATTTAATTAGTCTCAATTTAAAGATTTTTTGGCGTCCGCGCCGAAGCGCGGCGCCTTTTGGAATGAAATGAGATTTTGTGAAAGGGCGACAGCAACTTCTCGAGCCTTTTATTCGGTCATAATAAAAGCCGATCATTCCGATCGGTATGAGGGTGCTTGATTATTATAAAGTTGCGATATGTACAATGAATAGCGAACTGGAGAATTTCGCAATGCAAACATTTTCAAATGAAATAACCCTTTCCGTCTATAAATCGCGCTCTTCGGGGTTTTTTATGTATCATTTTTGTAGTACACAGTGGGTTATCATGGTATGTTATTGTTGTACATGTATCCTAGAATGATCAGTTGATGACCTAAATATTCCAAAAATCTATTTATAGATATATCTAATTTATCATCCTATCGGTAATTACCGGTCTCTCCCGGTCTATTTTGACCGGGATTTTTTACTAGTGACCGGCGATATAGTACCACACGTTTATTGTCCCGGTCTCTCCCGGTTTTGGGAGTAGATGTTTGATATCGTTACAATAGAAAAAAAACACAACAAATAGCATGTTTTCATTTTATCTATATGAGATAAAAACAAGAAATATGTACACGGATTTATACCTAATATAAATCCGTAATATGTACAATAATTGAGAAAAAGGTACATTTTTCTGGTATTAAAATGACATTATCAACTTTGAAACATTTTATTTAATTTGTTATCCGTGTTAAGTAAAGAT
Organism: Ruditapes philippinarum; assembly: GCF_026571515.1. NCBI lineage: Eukaryota > Metazoa > Mollusca > Bivalvia > Venerida > Veneridae > Ruditapes > Ruditapes philippinarum. The sequence continues at coordinate 8,731 of NW_026864939.1, read as the reverse complement.
GCCGAGGAATAATTCAAAGTTACAAATTAGATTTTATGAATTATCCAATTGATTGATAAATTAAAAATTGATAAATAAAAATACAAATGTACATGTACATGGTTTAAGAATAAACAATATTATATATTGAAAGATAAATCATAATTTACTGACTTTTTCCAGTTAAGCTTTGACTTATAATCGTCGGTCAATATGACAATTGAATTCTTAAAATTTATTTTACAATTTTAATAAAAAAATAGTACGTAGTAAAAACTCAGTATTAAAATAGCACATAACACACAAAAAAGAAAAAAAAATTGTATTTTTTTATTAAAATTAATAGATATTACAATTATTGTATAATAAACAATTATGCTCAACATGATCAACATGGTAATATAACCAGTGTCATATTTTTACTAACTTAAAGTGTGAACAGATACCTTAAGAGGGGGTCTTCGCTTATAGCGATAACATAATAAGGTGACAATTACAAAGATGTTAGTACGTGTTGATCAATCATGCGTTACACATATGGATTATAAATTGGATTGGCATACATGTATATTTCCGTTGCTATTAATAACCACGATCAAAAAAAAGAAATACAAGTAATATTTCTTAATCTCTAGCATGCCCAATCAAAGTTCATAATGAACAATGTCTATCGTCCGCTCATTCATAAGTGATATACATTTCTGGTAGTTTATAAGAATATCTTGTCATCATATGTGTACTAGTTCATCTTCACTTGCTGCATTTCTTGCTTGGACGCCCTTTGATGCTTTGCATCAATACTTTTCTTGTTATTTATTTACATGCAATCTCTATTTTAAACAAGCTTTTCAAAATGATTACATATTGTTCTTACTCAACGGAAATAAACTGATACAGTATACTTCAAAAATACAAGGATGTCGTCTAGGTAAACATGCATGTACCTAGAATTTCGTACAAGGATTATTGGAATTCACAAGGGCACATAAACTTTAATTTTTAACAACGGTAAAAAACATATTAAACAAATTGTAATTGATTATCAGCCTATAAATCTGATCATATGTTCAAAAGCCGCAGGTCTGGTTTATTTGACAACAATTATACAATTAATAAGAAACACCCCCCCCCCCCACAAAAAAAATGTATCTTACATTAGTCAGCACATTCTTTTCTAACCCAGATCAATCTGTACCAGAGAGGTTGGGAGTCACATACATTTTTGTTACAATTCGATTTCTGACTGTTTAGATAATATCGTTTTTCATCCGCTACCGTTTCAATTGATTATGTGGAGAAGGTGGCAATTGCTTTTTAATTACTTAATTAAACAAGATTATTCTGTAAAAATCAATTTTGTTAAACTGTTTAATCTGTTAAAATTATCACGGATTTATAATATAAATCCGTGAAATTATCAACTTATTTAAACCATGGCTTTAATCCCTAACCAAAGTTTAGTTTACAAATAACAAATTCATCACTATTTAGACGTTGAAATAATATAAATTTCAACGATTTTATGCGTGATATATCGTGTTCACGTTTAAACATGCACACATGTCTGGTTCCCGGACTTACTCGTAGATAACACCGAGTAAACAGAAATCCAGATTAAACAGAACAAGGAAGTTGTGATTGTTTTTAAGGAGAGGGCTTTAGTTATCGAGTTTTAAAAGGCAAATACTTCGCTTTAAATTGTTTCGGAAAATCGGATATATATAAAAGTACCGAAAAACGTGTATGTTTGTAAATTTACTTTTTTTCTTAACACGCTAATGTTTGGATTTAAAAAAGAAAGAAAGAATCAATGGTGGATAGGTAATCGGCATTGACTGAAAAATTCAAATGGCAACCTGTAAAGATTTTAGCAGATCCGTGGTAGCAGCATCTGATGAATTGGAGGAAATTTACTGTGAACCATGTCTAGATGGTGGTAAGCAAATCGAAGCCGAGGGATTCTGTGTGGACTGTGCGGAATATTTATGTGGACAGTGTTACAAAATGCACACAAGGTTTAAAGCTTTTAAACACCATGTGCTTCAAGATAATGATAAGATGCCACTTGATTCCCGGAAATCTCGTGCTCAAGATGTTTGTGTAGAGAGATGTGGCAATCATCCGACCAAAATTGTGGAATATTTTTGTAGTTCGTGTGACATGCTTGGATGCAATGTTTGTATAACTGTCAGCCACCGTCAATGTGAAAATGTCGACCATATACCTGATATTGCCAAGGACCTTAACTCGAGTGAAGAATTCAAAACATTTTTAAGCAAATTGGAAAGCAACTATGACTGCATAAATAAATACACGAGCAGGATTCAATTAAAAATAGATATATCTGATGATATAACGAAACAGGGAAAGGCAGAGTTAAGAAAACAACGTAATGAAATAAACAAATTTTTTGATCAATTAGAGGCTGATGTGGATAGACGAATGAGAAACATGGACAAATCTAACAAGCAATCTTTACAAGCTGCTAGTGACACTGCTGACTCGATTAATGATGTTCTTACCAAGATTAAAACCAGTATAGAATCTAAGAAGGAAGCGAATCAAAATTGTGAACTTTTTATAACAATGAAACAGTCAAAACAAAGCTTCGCTAAATTAGACAAACAATATGAAAAGTTAAGCCAGGAAAGTAGAATACAGCCATTCTTTCTTACTCCTGCGAAACAAATACAAAATACGATAGAAATTGGTAGACTAAGAATAGCAACCCTTGTGTTAAAAAATGACATTGGTGAAGACAACGATGCGAGCTGGATAAACGGACTGGCCACAATTCAAAATCATATTCTTGCAGTTCTTATAAGCAAACGTAAAACAGTTTATGTTGTTGATACACGGAATACACAAGTAGTGGATAAAATAGTCTTACAATGTAAAAATGCTTGGAGAATAACTAGTGTCAATACCAATCAACTGGCTGTGTTAATGTACTCTGATTACCAAAATATTCAGTTTCTGTCAGTGGACTCGTCAGGTAACATTAGCAAAAATAAGAAGATTAAATTAGATCGACAGTTTAATTTCTTCAGATCGTTTCTTTTCAAGAGTGGAAAGTTCTTTATGACAGGCTTCAGGGAAATAGTCATACTTGATATAGTTGGAAACCACTTGAAAACACTCCCGGCACGCTATGCTACCGATATTGGCACTGGTATTGCAATCAGTCCGGATGAAAAAGTCATATATCTTACGGAACCAGCTGAAAACAACGTGACATCTTTGACATTAGATGGCAAAGTCAATGCAGTCTACAGTGATAGATATATGAAAAGTCCAGAACAAATAACAGTAGACAATGAAGGCTACATTTACGTTTGTTGTAAAGACAATATATACCAGTTGTCCGGAGATCTAAGCTATGGACACATACTTATTGACGATTGGGGTAGTTCCATAACGTATTGTAATAGCAATCATAGACTTTATTCGGGACGCGGAAAAGTTGTTAACGTATATGAAATTGACAATTGAAAGAACACATATACTTTGAATAATATATTGTTGAGAAAAAAGCCGAGATGGAGCAAAATGGATAGTTATAAAAAGTATAAATAGACTTAAGATGGATAATACTCAGAAATGTATGCTAATCAATAAAAGTTGTTTCACATTCCTTTAATAAACGTTTAGATTTTTTTATAAATACTAGATCTGAATAAATGACACTATACTGTATTTTCTATGACTATCATAAGACATGTTAAAATACCCTATGTTGATATCTCAAGTGATTTTATTGTTATGCTCTGGACAAATCTTAAGCATTTAAAAGGTCAGTCATTTAATAATTTTGAAGGATGGAGTTATCATTTTTCTGCATTGCACTTCTCCCTCTTCGGAAAGATTTATCCTCTTATTCAAGTTTTAATTAAATACATCGAACACTTTTCTGGACAAACAAATAAGAATGACAAATAACAAAGTGCTACAAGCAAAAAAATACGATAATAGAGTTACCATTCTTGTGCGGTTCATTATTATCTACATTCAACTGTTTAACTTTGAATTGATTAAATTTGTTTATATTCTTTTAAAGTATTATCTTTGTTATTATAATTGATAGCTACTTTAGTTTTAAGATAATTATTCTTTATTTTTTTCACGTCATGTATGATCAAGCATCCTTACTTTTTGAGTTGTTTACTCTTTAAAGTTAAACTTACAATTTTTAGTTAATAACTAATATACTTTTTGTTCTTTTTTGCCTACTGAAAGAAATGACTTCATATTTCAAATGATTGTCTTTTCCATTACAGCAAAACATATGTCTGTTTTACTTTATTGGCATGGTCACATGCATATTATGTGGTGCATGAATATTCAGACATTTGAATGCTTTCTTAATACTGATACAGAAATATATTAATTATTATCATAATTGGTTATTTTTTTCATAGTATTGTCTTCCTTTACTGCGTCCAGTAATTAATTAGTCTAGGATGCTGTCTCCTCTGAGACTACGGTTTGAAGTGTCACTTTAGGGTTATGTCGATGTAAATAAGTACAATATCTATATTGTTTTGCATTTTCGGTATACGTACCTTATACAGTTGCAAAAATACTAGTCATATGACCGAGTGCTTAATACATCGGACTAGTAATCTAATGATCGCTAATCGCGTGCATTCAAACCCTGTCAGGAGCAAATCGTTGTTTCCTTGAGCAAGAAACGTTATTAATTATTGCTTTTGATTTTGCACATATGAAATTAACAAATTTCTGTTTAGTTGGCCACGTATAATAATTTATTACCCTTCCAGATTTTTTCCGCCTTTTTGATTGGATATTGATCACCCGAAAGAAATTGATATAACCGAGCCAGACGGGTAATATACACACTAAATTTCCCCGTTGGGTACCCAACGTTGTAAACAACATGCGCTGAGGTGATGCGCGTACGGTTCGATTTTACGCTTTAAAAGCACTTTTTAACAGTCAAATGATAAATATTTACCAAAGTAGAGTAATGATACATATTATTACCATCAGTATCGAAAACAAATATATGACCTTGTGAAAGCTAGATATTAATTACCAGGGGCGTACCTAGAGGTATTTGAAAAATACGCTCATAAAAGTTGGGGCCAGGGGGCAAAGTCCTGGCCAGGGGTTCAGGGGGCCGGAGGCCCCCGAAAAAATTTGATTAGGTATCATTTTAAAAGGCTGAAATGCCATAAAATAGCTTCTCAAATGTCTTTCCCTGACTAAAACTTAACCAATATAAAAAACTCAAAAGTATTAAACGTATGACAACAAACGATTAAATTTTATTCCTTCTTCATTACTATTTACTATATATTTATTCATTCATTCATTCTTTTTTATTATAATTTTTATGTTTTTATTTATTTATTTATTCATTTACATCTCTATTATAATCTACACTTTAAATATCAAAGCCAGTCTTCTTTCTTTTTTAGCCGCAAAATTAATCGACAATACGTTCAGCATCAAGCTTCTTTTCCGGGTAAATGTTCAGAAGTCCAAAGCCGGACAGCCTCTCAGTCGTCATGGTTGACCGGGGGTATGATTTAACTCTACGCACTGTAGAGAACGATCTCTCTGCAGTAGCGGTAGAGACCGGCACTACCATAAGAAGTGCCAAGCATTTCCTGATATTTGGATACAATGCTTCACTTGTAACTTTTAATGAATCCGTTAAGTTTTCTGGAGTCGTTTCTCGTTGGGCAGCTAGTGTTGGATCAGTCCACCACGTCCTCCACAAGACACATTCACGGAGGAATGTATCTTCGTCAACATCCAAGCATGTCTGTAGACCCCTCTATATAGTTCTCGCACTGTGATACAGGAAGACCACACTTTGAAACCTATAAAATAATCGATAATTTCAATATTACAATTTAAGCAAAGAAATCAATTCTTTAAATGAAATAATGTTAAAAGAAGAATTTCTCGTTATATATGTAGTAGTAATGGATTCAATGAGCATTTTCAAATCTGCAGTACATGTCTTAGTAATCAAGAATAAAATTGATTTAAACATGTTTACAAATTATCATGAAAGCTACAATATAATGTGATAAAGTATTTGTCAAAATATATGTCGACATACAATTTCTCTCAGCATCACTCAGTACTGTTCACACAACGAAACATATAAAATGCCCAATTTTTCATACAATATTTTTTTATTAAATTGGTAACTGGAGAGATACTGGGTTTTATTGGTGAATTAAAATCCACATCACCAACAGTATATCATTCACACTGTGACCGAACTTGTTTTGGTGTACGCTTCAATTTTCATGATTTCAAAAAAAATGTAAATCAACTTGTTAATGGTACGAAAGCTTATCAGGGCCTACAGTTGATAAGATGTTTTACGCTAAGTTACCTTATTTTATTCGCATTGATAAGATGTTTTTGAATGTCTCAATAAAAATTTACTGACAAAGATGAGAAGATTTAAGGCCATTGCAACTGAACTTTTTCTCGATATGCTCTCCGACAAAAGTCCTGTCGAAGCTTCGTGATTTCACGACCTTGCTGAAATATTTAGTAAGACGCAATGACGTTTACTCGCATTGACAAATAGCTCAGGTAATCCAACAAAAGTTTTTTGGGAATGATTAAAAACTTCTACGTATTTCGTATTTAATCATATAACGTTCTTCATGGAATGTTTTTGGTCAAAACAAGAAAGAAACAAGTTGACGTGACGTGAAACTTTTACATACGTGGGGGACCCTGATAAGCTTCGGTACTCGATTCAAATGTCATTATTTCTTCTAAAAAAGTTAAACGTTTCACCACAATGTTAACTATAAGCTATATTTCGTTTGTTTGAATAGCGTTTTTTCGCACAGACGGTTGAATGTCTGACGAGGCGTCTTTCAAATCAGTAATTGAAAAATTGAGTTTTTTCTACATTTTAAGGGCATCTTGAAAAGAAAATGTTTAGTTTCTAATGAATATGCTATTTATCACACATAGAAGTGAAAAAATATTCCCATTTTCACACGTGCTATATTGCAAATTTTCTGATTTCTGAAAAATAGAAAACACGGGGCACAAAAGACCCCCTCCAGCTTTACAGAACACCTCAGCCAGCTATTATGACGTAAACCAATTAAGCCGGTTGTGTGGCGTCCTAAATTCTTCCACTAGCATACCTGAATGTTAAAAAATTATTGAGAGTAAAATTTTTTACCGAATTATAAAACTAAAAAAAAAAAAGACAAGAATGTTCATTGAAAATTAACATTATCATATTTAGATCTAAATTCTACTTATGCAAAATATTTAAAAAAATAATATAATAAGGAAAAAAAATCAACGCACGAAGGTTTTTGAACTGACAGCTGAATTGTTTTGAACACCACCGAGCGACACCCGCTCCAACCACTGAGCCTATATAGCCAATATATATTATTGGGTTGATATTAAGTATATAATATTATATAGTCGTCAGATTGACATTAAAATATTTCGGCCGTATATTAATTTAATTGGTTCTCGATACAAGTTAGGGTCCACGCTAATCATTTAAATCTCAATGAATATTTTTACGCGATAATTTGGTTAAAGCTACTTTTTGATTATTTATATAATTCTAGGTAGAATGAGAAGCTAGAATCTACCTTGATGGGAATTTAAAAGGCCTGCACATTCATTCCATGGTTGAGTCAAAAGAACGAGCTTCTTGTTAACTTCTTTTTGAAGCTTTCTCCATCTCCAAAAGGATCAGGATAGGGCGGAATAAAATCTCCATCTTTAAAAGACATTTTAAAATTCCCGCCTTGAAAACTTATAGCGCTTAACATTCATTCGGATCCCGAATAGAAACAACGATAAAAATAATCTTCGCTAGAGTTGCTTCCCGTTGACAAAGTAGAACTGCCGAGTACCGTGTTTACGGTATTAGGCTTCTTGAAATCTATACGTTTATTTCCATGTCTTTGTACATCTATAGTCAGTTTTGATTGATTCGAGTAAGCTAAAATTTCAAAGGACCTACACTATGCCCCTTGATTTTTATTCCATTTTTGAAATTTTTAACTTTATCAATTTTTTGAATTTTGCTTGAATTTATACGCCCTGGCGTATTGGCGTATCGGTAGGTACGCCCCTGATTACAAAATAGTGCGTTCAATAGACTACTCCTTTTCTCTTGTTTACATTCGTTAGGTACGAAAAAATACGTCATGTATTTATGTGACGTCATGTTGTGACGAAGAGGTATCCTAAAGGGAATCTTATTTCGACGTTTCATTTAAAACAGCAATGATTTTTTAAAAAACCGTCTAAACTCGGCAGGGGAAGGGTAATAAAATTATTATTTTGGTTTTGGAGTGATATATGTGAATATATTACCTGCCAAGATAAAATATCACCCTCGCCTAACGGCTCGGCATTACAATTACTACACAATCTTTCATTTCTTGGTATATTTCTATGCCGTCCACGTTCAATAGCCAAATTATGAGAAGATGAACGGAATTTGGATAAAGCTACCCTAAATTTCGGTTCAACGATAAAATCCAAATAGTTTTCAAATTCGAATGAATGTTTAAATAAACAATATGTATCTAATCTAGACGAGTTATTAATTGAGGAATACCAACTTTTTGATAGAAATATGTCTAAAATTCGTTGTTTGATAATACTAAAATCTATATGTATAGTTAAACTGATTTTCTCACATATAAAACAAGCCAGTCTGCTCTAAAATAGTCTTAACAGTATATGCCCAAGTTTTTTAACACATAAA
>NW_026864938.1:0-99997 GCF_026571515.1 Ruditapes philippinarum | reverse complement strand
TAAAACCCCCCCTTTTTGATTTTGTAATTAAATTTTGAAATTTAAACTTTAAGGGTTTAAATAAATAAATAAAAATATTTTATTTGTCCGTCTAATATATATCAAAAAATATTGAGGTTTTTGTAAACTTTTACAAAGCTCTAGCTAAAAAAGTAATTAACAGGATAATTTGCTGTACTGGGCGTTATTTCTTCAATCCGTTTTCTCTTCTCTATTTCAGTGTCACATCACATTAATAACAATAACATTTGATGCCAATTTATTCAATCAGAGATGTCCCTACTTCCATTTCTTTAAGATCGATCAGGACGACATATCGTTTTGATTATGGATTTTATTTTCATTCCTTTTTTGTATAATTTGTCTTGTTGGTTTTGGTTTCAGTATTTACTCTCGGCTACGTATGGTCAACTGTGATAAGACGAGTTTTCTGTCTTTTCTTTTTCTCTTTATTTATTGTTTTTAAATCGTTTCTGTTTTTTTTTCTTTCTGTGACGTACAGGCTTTAAAAACAATTTGATCCCCTTTTTAACTTGCATCTCATATAGTTCCACCCATTTTCTTATTGGTAAGGACAAGCATTTTTTTATTTGGAGATCATACGCTGCTTTTCATGGAATAACACAAACGTGCTGCATTGAAGGTTCAATCATGACCGCAGTTTGTGCACATCTTGGGATGTTTCCAAATTAAAAGTTCACAAATTATTTTTATGTTTAAAACTGCTTCAGCCGGTGCTAGGGGACGTGAACGGTAGCTTGCACTTGACCACTACCTTTCATAGAAATGCCCAACTAAACCGATCCTGCAATATTATTTTTATTTTGCGAATTTAAAAGGTATTAAAGGAATTGTTTTGTTTTCTTTAATTTGTTATTTTTTTATACATGTATTATGTAAACAAAATGTCCACAGACAGATAACATATGATAAACAAGATCAACAAGTAAAGGCGGCATTCAGAGAATCCAACGTTAAAGAATAAAGAAATTCGTGTCCGTTGAGTTTATACACCAGTGTTTCAATGCAGAGTACAATATATTAAATAAACAGGTCTATATTTACTTCAGAAAGCTTTCATTTGAGTTTCAAAACAAAAAGAAATTGTTCGATACAACATCATGTACGGAATCCCTTTTTGACATTAACTATGTGACGTAAACAGGGTTTCCCAAATCTCGTTTGCTTATACAAGCTGGGAGACAATTCCACCCGAACTGAGTTCGTCCTAAACTGCCTCGCACCAAAACGTCCCAAATGTAACACGGATATACTGAGTTTTCACTCGGGAGGATATGGCGTTCGAAGAGGAGTCTGTAATTATATGGTTGGCACACAATAAAATAGAAATAAGGGTTCAATGAAGAAGACAACAGCTCTCGCTATAAGATTCCCATTTCTTGTGCGCATGCGTAAAGGTTAGCGTGACCGAATTCAAAAAGGAAGTGAATGAGGCCCGACAACGTGTTACAGGTAAAATGAAGTTATTAGTATGAAGTTCAATAATGATATTAATGATTGAAATAGAGACAACAGGGAAATGAGATAAAGAGTATGAGTATGAAATGTAGAATAAATTATCAAAGATATAATGACCTTGTGACATGTAAAACAATCTGCGGATGTTTCTAAATTTCACAACTTTCGTATTTAAATGTTAATTTCTGCTTCAGTTGGTGCTAGGGGGCGTGGGCGGTAACTTGCACTTTCCAGTGCTGCCCATGAACAGGTTCAATCAAACCGAGCCAACGACATTTTCATTTTTGCCGTGTTTAGCTTTCGTAAGATATTTTGTATTTCTCTATTTTACAACATCAAGATCTTAGTTTTTTTGGCATGTTTAGTTACATAGAAGGACCCTGCATCGTTAAAAAAAATCATTGAACTGATATTAGGAAATGGCTGTGCTCAGTGGGTTGGTAGGGGAATTGGTAGATCTCACACAGTGCACATGTACTCAGATTTATATACTTTACATGTTTTAAAAGTCTTTTCCTCCAAAGTAAAACATGCAGAGCATACATTTTTAGCATGTATCATCACTATGTAAAAGTAGAATTTCCAGATGGAAACAACAATTAATGAACATAAAAATATGTGAGAGCATTAAGGTAATAAATGTAAAGAGAGGTTATAAAAAGTAAGAAAATTATTTGTAAGCATAGCATTTTGATTTTTGCTTGTGATTTTGAATTTCTTGTAAAGTATTATTTTTATTGTTGTTATTTTTGTTTTGAAATGTTACCAGTCATGCCCTTAAAAAATGAAATTCATGGCACCGCGCTTTGACATTTGTAATGATATTGTATTAAGGGAGAGCCTTGGTTAACAATCGAACTCTTTTAAACCGTATCATTTAAAATTAAGACAGTCGCAAATTGTTCAGTGCTGAAGCCCCGATACAAATAACTTCACAAAATGAAAACTTATTGGGAACAAAAAACGACTTCTTTTCTATAAATAAATGACACTGTCTTGCATATTTTATAAAGAAGGAATTCTGATTAGTACTGTATCGTCTTTTTCTATCTGCCTCGTTTATTACTGTTAACCCTAATTAAGCTGTCGGTATTGTAGAAAGTTAATTGCTTGACTAGAAGCCTTTGACTTAACCAAATCAATGATATGTCCTTTGGCTAAGTGTTGTTAATGCTTTGATTCCCGTTAAATAAATTCTTCATGACAATTATGTTTCCAATAAATGATGGTTAATTGCTCAATTAACTTAAAAGGGTAGTGTTTTCTTTCTAATCTTTTATTTTCCTTAAGGCGAGTTAAATTATCGCACATATTATTGGCATATAAAGCTTCAACTCAGTTCCAACGCTTTAAATGAAATGGCGTCGTTTACAAACAGCTTAAGATGAACATGAACATTAATACATCATAATAACATATGATGTAGTAACAATTGAAGCACATTGAAATTGCCATCAAGCTTGTTATATGAAGAGTCATTGTCGTAGCAAAAAATAAATACAAGAGTGCATTGAGTTAAAAACACGATCGTCTAAAGTAAGATTATATTAAGAAACAGACGTTTTATTGAATTCATAACTGAAGAAATGTGATAGCGAGTACCGATGGAAGATGTTTGTATTTCAAGAGCCGTTATAGAAACATTTTGTAGTGTTGTGTTTTCTTACCTTAACACGGTAAAAGACATTTATTTTACAACACTCTTGGTGATTTGGTGACATTACATTTTATACCAAACTAGATATGACTGAAACCATTTTGTCGCCATAGCACGATTATAATACGTGTTTTTCAATACACAGTACTAATGCTATATACAAATGTCGTTAAAGTTGATATTACTGAATAAATGGAACAAAAAAAATCTTTTGCATTACACTATTTTGCAAATGCATACGTTTATATCATCATGTTCTTGACAAAAAGCTCTGTTATATGTATCAAATAACACTGCTCCTAAATGTATTAAAGTAAGGATGAGAGATGACCTCTTGGACGCAATGAAAACAATATATTTAAATTACATGAAAATTGCAAATTCGGTTTGATTTAGTGTGTTCATGAGGGAGAATAGAAAACGCGACGTCGTCATGTCCTAGCACCATCTTAAAAGATAAATAAGTCCGGAAAAAGTTATGATAAAGGAACAAACTATTTTAATACATTCAAAGTGAATTGCCGGATGAATATTTTCTAAAAATCAAATTTCAAGAGTAAATGCTTTTGTCATTTCCATCATAATCATGATTATTATTATTATTATTATTATTATTATTTGCGGGCTAAACTAAAACTCAAATGAGATCATAACTCTTTAGACTTTTAAAGCCCTGTTGCAAGCAATTATGTAAAATTATCATTGTTTTATGTTACATTGTGTTACGTACACACACATGATTTTCTGACATCTTACAATCTGGTGTGTATTACATGTTTTAAAGTGATTTAAGCAACAAATAATTTGGTTGGATATTGTACATTGATAGAGAGTATTTTGACAAATACACATTAGTACATCATCTTTAATGTTTTTTTATTTTCTTGAACAATTATTCCAATGACATAATTTTATAGTTAATTAAACACGCTTATCCGTTCGTTAATGTCGTAAATGATGTTAAGCTGTACTTAACTGAAATGATTATTGTTTTTTTTTTAATGTTGTCGAACGAAATATGTAATAGAAAGAGCATCGAAACACGAGACTATTTGATTTGTATTAATCAGATTGCCGAGCATTTTGATGTTCTTTCTCTTTTGTATCATAGTCAAACACAAAGATACGTTCCCTGTTGTCACAATATCAAACCCCGCGAAAAAGTAACCAATGGACGAGCATCTGAATATGATATTCCTGTCGCTTTTCCTTTCTCTTCCGTCACAATAAGTAAACCCCAGCAAAAATGATCCAATCAATGGGCATGCTCTGCAGTGCGCGTAACTAATACCTGCACTCCAGTTAACGCACTGTGCATGTATATGTATACGATTTTACTCTGACACATTTTCAACAGAAAGGTCCCCAAACTATGATACAAATTGAAATTATTGTGTCTGTTTTGTTATTTTGTTTGTGAGGAGCCTGCCGGGGTTCCTGTAAACTTAAGAAACATTGGCTTCTGATAAAACAATAGAAACAACAACTGCATAATTTGAATTCTACAATGAATCATATGTTTAAAAGTATACCCCTTATTGTGTTTATTACTTATTTTCACATCTTATAATAAAACGCAAATTTGAATAATGCAGCTCAAATTATCGAAATAATATTACACATTCAGAACTCATTCTGTATTTAATTTAATTACGGATATAAAAGAAAATTGGATATTAAGTATTTCATATTATTAATAAAGTTTATTTCGAATACTTTGACTATTTCTTTTGGAAACGTTCCAAAGTGGTATCAACGTTAATATTTCGCATTAATTATACTTTGTGTTTTAAAATTGTCACGTGCAGTCTTTTGAAAGAGATAAAAACAATAGTAAAGAATACATCAGCATTTCTTTCAGAAGAAAATTAATCACTGACCCTGACCTGTATTTACTCTTAGGCCACTTTTTCTCAGAGATATTGTTGGTGACATTTACGTAGTTTTAATAGTTACATACCAAAAAATAATTGCCAAAATCTTAGTCATGAGCAGTTATATTTGAAATTAGTCAATCCTTGTTCATTCACGTCCTTTAATCTCTTTTTATGTGTTTATAAAGCTTTAACTGTAATGCCTGTATTTAACATATTTTTATTTGAATTAAGGGCTTAAAGCAATGAAAAGATTAGGGAAAAAAGATGTTTGTATATTTTCTTTGTGCGTTATGGTTAAAAGACTATTTAAAGATAGAAAAATGATATTTTGTTCTTGAAATGTGTATTCTGTTAACGCTGTTTTCAATTGTGTTAATTAAACACATATTATGTTAAAACTTACAACTCTTTTGATGATCGACCATAAGATAATGGAAACCCTATTAACCAATAATATTTAATTAATTTAATTTTAATTTTATAAATTAATTATGTAACCTTTAATAAACATAATAGATGTTAAACTAGATAAGCGTTTTAAAGCGGGATTTTCACTTGGTATTTCTAATAATCGTAGTATTATTAGTAAGTAAAAAAGTTATTTAAATTACGGAATCATAAAGTTTTAAAGTTTCATTTGTATATATCAAAATTTTATGTTATGTTAATATCCATTCTCTGAAATATACAAACAGTATGATATTAAAAAATATCCTGAAAATATTTATTAACGTTGCAAAACGTCACAATTTAGAACTTTAGAACGGGAATTCATTTTAAAGCAACGGAAAACTGACAGATAAGGTGAGTTCAAGATCATGGAATGTAATGAAGGATGCAACATCTCGCATGTGCCATTGCACTGGACACGTGGTATGAAATCTTCTTTACAAAAATTATTTGAATCATTTCCTGTAAAATATAATGAGGCTGAGCAGAAAAAACGGACCCATACAATTACAACGCAATACTTAACATCTACTGTTGCGAGTAACAAAAATCGGGAAAGTGATTCCTTAAGACCAAAGAAAACAAACAAAAATTGATATGTTAAAATTAAAGACAGAATTTGTTAGCGTCTATTTATTATTTGCTTTAATGTGAAAACAAACGCTCCCTGTAATATTCGTGTTATTTCTTATTTTAAAGAGCTAAAAGGAATAATCATGTCTGTGTGTAGGTCGAACTTCCGATTACTTATGATACATGTTATGATGAACGTTATTTATGATATAAGATCAGGTTCATTTATAAACAGAAGAAAATATATATTATATTGTAGATGTATCTTAAACCTTATTTTTTGTAAAAATGTAGCATGTACATAAAGTGTTCCTATCTTTGCATTACATTAAAACTATACATCTAACACTGTACACGTCTGAGTTGTGTTTCATCGATCTAACTTACATTTCTGAGTTCCATTTTACGGTTATCTTATGTAAATAATTAAAATTAACATGTGTTTTATTTGTATTACCAACTGTAAACGCATTAAGCATTAATGATTTGATGTCTCAATAACTCCAGGTTAAGAAACAATAAACGAATGTTATCGCTTATAACTAGCAGAAACATCAGTTTTCAAATCTAAAGAAACATTGATGTTCTCTTGTACTGGTATACGGATGTATTAGAAAAGACACCCAAGGCCAGGCAAGTATTTTAAGATGGGTATTTATATTGTTAATTCAGAATGTTTTGGTACCATTTTGCTTGATTGAATGTATATGTTGTTCCACAGCCAAACAAATTGCCCCTCACCGCTGTGAGTCCAGATCCCGACATGGACTGTTCTAACATTCTTACCTGTTATGAAGTTATTCAACTGGCTTCGAGAAGTCGGTGGTTTTCCTGATGTGCCTGTTCGTTCCTTAAATAATGCACGTAAGGGTACCTGAGTTCATCCTACACCAATAAATCTGGGAAATTTTCATATGATACTGTGTTGTGCGACGTTAAACCCAACAGCAATAACAATACATGAGTACAATATTTAAAGACCCATCTACAGTAGTTTGACAGCATGTTATGCAAGTTTTATATAAATTCTGTATTCAATTAAATAAAAATAAATGCGTTTTTGAGCATAATAGGCCTTAAAGTTAAATTCATATTTTTTGAGAATTTTGTTTTTATAAAAATGTTTTCTAAATTGTGAAAAAATAAAGGAATGTATATTGAAATGTACGCTATTAATTTTTAATTCGGTTTGGCAAAACCGCTTTTGAGCCTTTACACGAACCATTTCGGAATATAGAGTTAAAAAATCGTCTTTTTTTCTCGTTATACACATTAAAGATATTCCACTATGGTTTGTGATTTTTCGAGATTATATTTCATTTGATGTAGGTCTAAATATTTTTTTTTAAACTTTCATATCATTATTTCAATCCGTTTTTCCAAAATAATTATTTCTATTGTGCAAAATCACCAAAAACAGAAAAGCCTTGCAACGCTTTTCACTCAAACCAGGATTATGATAATGAAAAAAATTGACTTGTTTTAACTGTTAATTTATATCATAATCACATGCTGGGGTTAATCATTTTAAATGCATCGCATATCTATGCCAGAATTTCAAAATTTATGCTTAAGTCTTTTTTTACATCGGTTGAGCTCCTGTAACAGATGCATGGTCACGAGAACGCATTTTCATTAAGACTCCTCTTCCTCTGCAATTACGTTAACCATAAAATACTTTCTCTATCTTTATGTATACATTAATTTTTGTATACATATGGTTTTTTCATTACAAATTTCAAGTTAAAAATATACTGGTCCCCCGTTAAGCTAATACAATTGTCTTTAGAAGAAGCATTTGACTAAACAAAAATGAATGCTTTTACTTTGCGTAAGTGTGGTAAACTTTACAGTCTTGTTAAATAAATAATTAGGAAAATGATGTTTCAAATCAATGACGGTTACTTGTTCCATTACCTTCGGATGATGAGTTTTATCTCACCGTTAATCACGTGATCCCACGTCTCAGTAACATATAAAACTTGGGGTAGATAAATAAGGCATTCAAACAGGAAAAGATGTATATTGGTGTAAATAAAGCAAAGGAATAAATATTTTAGAATATACTTTATCAAAATTAATCTTATATGTATATTACTATGTTACTCTATGATTTATTTTCAATTCCAACTGTCAATGTAACAACCTATCATCAGTAAAGAAAGGTAATACTATGTAATATCTTTCAAAATTCAATATCTAACATTATTTACGGTTATAAAATATAGAAACTTTGTTAAAAAAATCAAAATGCAAATTCTGCTATAAACAACAAGGTAATATACATACTTCCTTATTATCAAGCTTTCAATTAATTACTTTAAAAGCAGTACCTTTTCTTTATTTTCACAAATGTAAATACTATGACTGAAAGGGCGTTTCATAACCAAACTGACCATGATTAAATAGAAAACACTTATGCACTGGTCATATAGCAAAAAAGGAAGGATTCAAATGTCTCAAATTGTTTGTTCGTTACGAAATTATAAACCATTTGACACAACGGTAGGCTTGATCAACGTAATGTCTTTTTAGAGTCAATTTTATCATCATGTCACACTTATATCAAATGTCTAGCATCTTGAACGTCAATGAATGAAAATCATCACAAGAAATATTGTCAAGTTTAACGTTTGTTGATTTATTTAAATTGATATAATTTACAATCTATATTTGTCAATAAATAAGATAAACAGGTATCATTGTCGGTTAAAATAATTCTGATAATTTCGGATGAGGCGAAATGGAACTGAAGTGCAGATATTGTACTAACACCACAAGGTACAGAATGTATAACAAATTATTTAATCATGAAACCTGAAAAAAAATTCTAACAAAATTACATATCAACAGGAGCACCGCAAGATTCGGACAAAATAGGTCCGAACTTATAACTACGGAAGATATCAAATCAGTCCAAAAAGAAAAGATGGAAAATGGTCGGTTTAGCTAAACAAATCGATCGTTGAAAGCACTATCGTTATACGTCTAATATACAGACCATTTATGTTGCATTATATTTACTCACATTTCCCAAGTTCCAAGAAAAAAAGATTAGTTATAAAATTCACATGATTTTTTTTCTTATCCATTTGCAGAACTGTGTCGGTCAAAACAAAATGCGGTTTATTTTGAATTTGTTTTCATTTGCATGGAATTCGTTCAAATGAAATAAATGATGAATTAATAAATTGGGAAACAATCTTAATAATTCAGAAGTGCTTTAGGTTTATTGCATTTAAAGATCCTGTAACACATTATTTTTATGGTTTTATATACAAATTATGATGCTCAAATTAAGATTTATCGATATTGTAAGTTTCAAAAAACATTATTTATAAAGATACTACCGAATTTAATATTTCATGTAAATAAAGGGAGGTAATTACAATTTAGTTTTCTATAAATTCTTAGTCAAATTTTCCAATAAGAAATGAATGCATATAATTTAATGATTACCTTAAATATGTACAAATATTTGCAATACATATTTTACATATTCTTCCATGTTTGAAAATTGACAAATTTGCATAATTACATACATATATGATTTAATGAAGAGTGGTATGCAATCTCAATTTCAAAACATACAGGATCTTTAATATCAGTTCTTTATTTTTGAGGAATGTATTGTATCATATCAACATCTGCTTGTGTTTAAAGTTTAAGTACCATATTTCATACACATTACTCTAGTATATGATCTAATGGTACAGACAATTAAGTCATTGATGTCTGTGAGCAATATCTGATTGTAATGTTCTCCTGTGATAAAATTTTGTTTTCATTTGTTTTGTATTCCGCGGCATTCTAACATTACAGCTAAATGTTTCACAGCATAATGGATATTTTAAATAAATTCGTCAAGAGAAGATCTAATAATGTTAAAATGAATATAAAACTCATCTAAAGTTTAACTTAAAAAGGTATATCTTTTATTAAAAAAAACAACAACAACAACAACCAGGGGTCCACTTCTGAATCACTAATATTTCATTACTTATAAGTATCATCGTAAACTTTACGCCTAAGCGTAAGAACGTAAGTAAAACTATCCTTAAGTATAGATGTTTATCACTTACCCGTGCCGCTTTAACGACTCCGTAAAAATGGTAGTGCACGGCCCTGCATATATTTTGACATGACGGCATTTTCGTTATATAAGTAAAGCTTAAGACGCGCTAAATGTTAGCGTTTTAATATAGGCGCGTCCATGAATTTTTTTTTACTTCAAACTGTCTTTGATTTTGGTATGTGATAAATAGAATATTAAATTCGTTTAAGTTTAATGCTTCATTTATTGAACTCGTTCAATAAAATAATATTATGCACGCCAGAGGCTCGCATAATATAATTTTATACAACTCGTTCAATAAATCCAGTTTAAACTTACGCTCATTCAATATCCTCTATTTATTGAACGAGTTGAATGAAACGAGTCTCGCATAATATGATTCAACTCGTTCAATAAATTTAGTATTAAACCTACACTTATTCAGTATCCTCTATTTATGGGAAAGGAAATGACGTCAATGTCAAATGTCGTCAAAGACAACGACGTCAGAATGTAGCATATTTGTAAAACGTAATATAATTTGGCGTACTAAGTCAATATGTAGGATCTCAATAAATGATACAAAATACTGAGAAAGATGCTGTAAAAAAAGTAATTTAAAAATTGAACACCAGCATAAACTAAATATTGAACTCAATTATGTATTAAATCAAAATATATATATGAAGAATTATATTTTACAATATTGATAAAGAACTTTTAGAATTTATGCCATCGTTAATAATTGTACTAAGTTTATACAGACATGAAGTTTATCTTAATTGTACTTTACTTTATTTACTAAATCAATTGACATTGAAGAAAAAATCATAAATAGAATGCCTTACAGAAATATGCACATTTCAAGAATACTTTAAAAAAAAACAAGGCAAAATCTATGATTTTTGTACTACCTGTGTAAGAACAGCTTTTTTATTACAATATTTCATCGGCCTAAATCGCAATCGGCATCACATTTTACTGTAACTAACTTTAGCTATTTAAAAGAAATATGTGATTAATTTGCATTTAACAGTTTGATATCTAAAATATTCTTGTTGAACAAACATTAAAAGAGATTTATTGCTAACATAAACATCAGTCGATAATGTATGTAGTGAACAATGTTCATTTTAAAGAAACATTGCAGATAAAAGATTAGAATGCATTTTTTTGTCCGAAAAAAAACCCAACAACTTTACAATGATTGGTTAGGAAATGTTTTGCATTACATGCTTTAAATGTACATTATGTACGCTGTCAGCGACATTAATATTTTTCTGTCAATGGTAACATATAATAGAAAGCCAAAGATGTTTAGAACATAATTATTTTACAATAGGGGAACACATTATCACACATATATTCTTAACAAAATATTGTGAATATCTTAAATAAGGACAAATAATAAATATCGTGTCGCCTTTTTCTTTTCGTATTTAACGCTTTTACTACGATGAGCTGCTACACCATTGAAGACACTTAATTGCTTTACTAAAACATTTTTACTTCCTAACAGTGGTATAGTCTTTGAATAAGAGTAAATGTTTCAAAAACCTTTACAAAATACGCAATGATATTTATGCATCAATTAAATGATGGTTAATTGCTCGTTTAACTTGAAATGGTTATTGTTTCAATCACCCTTACGGCGATTCACATTCTCGCACGTAATATTGGCATATACAACTGATGCTACTAAATTGAACGAGATATTTTGACCGTGCCTTATTGCAGGATTTGAGACGTAATCCATTAACGAATCACGCAAAGGAATATCTAAACTTAGACTCAATTTCTCCTAATAATGATTTATATTTATGCATCTTAAATAATATATTTTTGCCAAGTATTTCGGCAGTGTGCTCATGCATGATATAATAGATGATTATATTTATGATTATAAACTGAAACATTTTCAAACGTGCATTATAAGTTTTGAAATGAGAGAACTTTCAAAATCGCTAAAATTGAAATAACAGCAGACTCGGTTGCATGGAAAGGGAGTTGCTTATGCCCGATAATACCAACTTAAAGGGTTAAGAACTGACACAGTATTGTATACAATGTCATGAAAACTTACAAATGTATATCCTTTTCAGGAAATCGCATACATTAAGCGTTTTTTTTACATCAGATATTGAACGAGAAACTTCAACTACTATAAGTTCGTAACCGAATTACAATCGGAAACGATCACGATATGTGTTACGTGAATTCTGCGGAAATTCAATTGGTAATAGCATTGTTTCGTCATTTTATTCCGTGCGAAATTAATGCTTCCCCAAAAAAGATAAAATATGATTTAATGTTACGAATACACGAGTAACTGACCTTTAACATAATGACACTGATAAAGTGTTTTGAAAGAATAAAGAAATGAATTAATTAAGCTTAATAAATTGTGTTTTTATTTACATTTTGAAACATGATGATATAAAGGATCATTGGAATGTTGTATATTCTGATTCAATGCAAGTCTACTGTCAGATTTTTCCGTGTTGAATGTCATAACGATATCATTAGATTTATTATGTTAAGAAATTAACAATAAGCGATGTAGTTTCATTTTTAGTATAACACGTTAAATAGTTGTTAACAGAAAATAATACCCCAACCACTTAGGGTCAATAGACTGACAACACAATGGAATGTGGGGGCATCTGTGTGACACATTTCTAATATTATTACGAAATTAAGATTAAGGTTCCATTAGATATAACTATCAGTACAAAGTTTTAAATAATAAGAGCTTAACGTTTTTAGAACTCTTTTTATCAGTAAAATGATTCATCCCCATTGTGATTTTATAAATTTGTGTTAGTTATTACTTAGTTTTAATTGGTTAGTATCGTTTTTTTATTCTTTAAATGTATTGTGCCAAAGCTCTGAAGTATGATTATTTGCATTCATATTCTAACAGTGAGTTATTTAGAGCAGTAAATCTTGTTTTTTAACAGTAAAGGTTTTCATTCACAGACTGCCTGCACACAGCTGAATGTTCTCTATATATTTTCATTACATAATATTTATAAAGAAGTTACATGCAAAATGCAATATTCGTTCGTATCGAGTTAATATAAATTGATGTGTGTTGTAGAAATATGTCTGCCTTAAAAACAGTCTTGTATAACGTTATTGTTTATCAATAAATGTGTCTGCTTCTTGGTAATTTCATCATACTGGTAATTTCTTTCTGAGTAGCCTAGCTGGAAACAAATAATACGATTAATCTTTGCTGCAAATAAGATAAAGTGATATCTGTTTCCAATTTAAGGACATATAATTGAAACTTTATTATCAATCACAATATCTTGTGTTGGGTACAAACTTTTGTTTAGTCAGTAAACGTTTTAAAAGCTCTATCTCTGAATAATAATTATTTCATATATAAGCTCAATTTATCGTCCTAGATATATAACGGGATCTTGGTATTTAATTCCATACAATTATCGGTACAAAATAAAAACATATATTTACGTTTTTTTGTAACAAATTATAAAGAATATCAATTGTATAATCAGAAAGAAGAATGATAGCAAAAATATCTTTCGTAGGTATCTTTAGCATATCGAAATGACAAAATATGTATAGCGGAAATCTTATAGAATTCATAGCACTGCAAGTTTAAAATTATTACAGGCTCTGGCTGACTGAGTATGTTTATCACCTGTTCATGGACTGCAGTTGTACATGTACCCTATCGTCCATGCGTCTTAGCACCGAAAGGAGGCAACATACCAAACGTGAAGTAAAATAGTATATGCAAATAAGAAAAAAGGAACGAACATAGATGGATAAACAAACCCTCTCTGACAAATCGTATGCCAGTAGACATTTTGGTACCAAAATAATCCTAGAACTCCATTATAATGTTATGAGCATAAAGTATAAATAAGAATATAATATTGTAAATGAAAACATGTGCACAAATACTAAACTTTAATAGATGCTGAATCTTGTATGCCAAGAAGATATAATAATTGACTTATTAATGATCGTAATAGAAAATAAACATTTATGAAACATTTACGTACTGCACTTTGCATATCGTTTATTGGTTAGTTAACCTGCATGTGCTTGTATTAGTAGTAAGTTTCAAAATATACTTTGGCGAGTGTTCCAGTGGTAGCGTTTCAAAAATATAACCGAGTCTACTATTAATTCTAAGTAATACAAAGTACCTTATCCTCCCAGGTACAATTACGTTAGTGCGAAAAGGTTTTGTCAAATTATTATTTTCAATTTTATTTGTATACGTCTCACTACAATTATACGCTATAACCATAGTCCGGCTTGTATTTGTGGAAAGTTGAATGCTCATTCTTCTCAGATATAATCTTTTTAAAAGATAAGGTTTGATTTGGTTTAGTGTTGAGGCGCATCAACACAGTTTACATTATATGGCGCCGAAAGAGGAAAGATTTTGTCTAATCTCCGGTGTTCAAAACATAAAGTAACACCAGGGATAAAAACCACCTCACCTTCCGGAGCTAGTAGATGCATAGTCTCAAGGTCTTTGAATCCATTTAGTCGCCTTTTACGATCACACAGGCCTAAACGGCGGCTGCAATGCTGATCCAACTTGTAAAGGCATAACCCCTTCACTACATAGATGGATTTTTACAGGGAATAAAAGTGTGAAATGAAAAGGCATGTGACGTAAGAGATATAGGGATTGTTGCTAAGCCCAAGCACAAAAATCTAACATAAATCGTCTTGTTGTTGCTATCAAACGCTCGACATATATACAAAACGTATTGTTTTATTAAAGTAATTTCTCTCTGACGAAGCATTATTATTTTAGAAACAGCAGACTTAATAAAAACACAAACATTATTTTTTGGAAATAATCGTTCTTATAAAAATCGCATATATGTATCTTACATGAAACGAAATGTTCGGTGAGGTCTTCATGTATCAATATTTTATGGTTTTACACAATTAAGCTGCCAAGCTTGAAAACAAGTAATTGAACAATCGATGATATAGCCGTTAGATACGTGTTGTTAATGTTTTCAATACTGTTAAATAAACACTAAATTGCATTTATTTTTCCATAAAATGGTGGTAAATATCTCGATTAACTTAAAATGTTTGTGGCTTTCCATTTATAATATCCTTAAGGTTAGTCACATTCGCGCGCGAATTATTGGCATATAATATCGGTGTTAGGGAATTGAACTGACAATAATGAGATATTCTAAACGTTACCGTTCTTTTATGAGATCTAGCTCATTAATGTATCACGCAAAATATCGACAAATATTGTGTAATTAGAGTTGATGCTTACGAAGAGTAATATGCACATTTGTATATCTAAAATATCGTTTGACTAAATTGTTTGGGCTAAGCTTTTCGTATACTGTGCATAACAATGCTTGAAAGTATATTTTCAAAAAATATTTGCATTTGAATTTATGTGAAATTATTTTTCAATTTGTTGATGCATGTACTACAGTACGGGGTTTACGGCCACTTAGGTGATTGATAGCGATTGATAGTGATTCATAGTGTAACTTTCTCAAAGACCAGGTTTAAATCTCCATACGATTAGAATTACAAGATAGCTATAGTTCTTCAATAAATAGATATATCAATAAATATTTAAATAAAAAATATACATTTCTTCCCATAATTTATTTAATCAACGCTAAGATAACATATTATATGCGGTTTAAGACTGTTTTTGCAGTATTTTATTATCATATTTCTACTGCTAACAAACGCAGTAAGGGCTGTTTTTGCATATGTTGACCACTTTTTGTTTTTTTTTTATAAGATTGTAAGTGCCGTTTGCAATATGTAAATTGCTTTATTTGTTCATCTCACAATATTTTACTTTTTAAAACATTTCCAAAAATTTTATGAAAATTAACATATATCTGGAGGCGTACTGCTTTAAAATGGAAATTATGTATCGGTAAAAGAAGTATAATGACACCAAAATCTTAGCTAAATTTATCACAAAACAGCAAAATCTGTCAAGCAGATAACTTACAAGGCCATATTGTCTGTAATATTGAATTGTAATATAAATATCAGATGATACTTACAGAGTTCAAAGCCCTGTTTATAGCAAATTAATATACTTGTCGGCTAATGTGTCACTTGTGAATCAGCCGTGACCGCGTTATGTTCCAATTATAAGATAAAGCCGATATGTAAATGTGTGAATTAATATTATGATGTTTTGATTAGACAATCAGAATACATTTGCATCTTTTTATTCGGAATTATGCTTGGATAAAACGAAACATCCGAACTGTTTAAGATGATATCCGTGGTCGAGGGGTTAGAGTCGTTGACTTTTAATTCAGTTACGGCTCTGGTGTGGGTTCGACCCCGGGAGATGCTTTGGTAGTTTAGCGCGGAGGAAGGTAGTCTAGTACTGGTGTAAGTCTCCAGGAACGATGGTTACGAAACTACCCGACTATTTGACGGGAAAAGTCGTAAAATGAAACAAACATAGCATTTAAAATATGTTAACCCGACACGTTACTGAAAATAGATTAATCGATACCAAACAACCACATTTCAAATATTATTGTTGATATGGTGTTCATCGAAACTGATCTGTTTCTTTGCAATTATCTTTCCTGGATAAAATCTATGATTATATGTTGCTTGTAGTAAGAAAAGGCGATAAATTGTTCTTAATAAAAGACTGGATGCTTTGAAAATTAAAATGAATCGAAAGATTTTGTGCTACAATAACTTTCATGTTATGTAAATCACTCCTTAGGAAAGGAGTACTTCATTCTCAATTAAAATAACCAAAATAAAATATAATCAATGCTAATATTATAATTTACTTATTTTTGTAATTCTTGCTATAAGTTAAGTATTTTACTTAACAATTATAAATCAATATCAAATTATTATAGTTAATTATAAGGACAAATTCGAAGAGTAGTCGAATACATCTCTACATTTTACGACCACTTTTTTTAAGACCAATTCAAAATTAATATCAGCGGTGACATATTTCGTGGTTCAAGTGTTTTGTATTTTAAATATCATTTCTGTTGTATAGATATGAAAACATGAATCACTTTACAGCAAAATGTTTGAAGCATATTGGCAACTTTTTTCTCGTTAATTTCATTTTATTTATTTCTGTCTGCTTTCGAGCAAATGTTTCAGAATATAAAGATTCTGTGTAATAACAGTTTTTTATATGACACGGAATTTCAAAGAAGCTTCCAAAGGACTAACGTGTAGGATATGCATCAACGTAAAATGAAGCATTTGTAAGCATCTTTTAGCATGGCTTGGTGTCAAGTGCCGTGTGGCAGCCGTAAAAGTTGCCCCGTACTTCACTTCAGTGTTGTTATATTTTCTGGTCCTTCGGGATCATTTATGCCAGCACTATAAAGTGTTGAGACTTGAGTACCGCTCAAGCCGGTGCTAGGGGACGTGAGGGATGTTGCACGTATTCATTATCCCTCATGTACAGACTCAATCAAACCGAGTCTGCAATTCTCTTGTAATTCTGTTGTGATTAATGCTTCCGAGGGATCACTTTGTTTCCAGAATTTTGTACTTCACAACAGCAGGTGTCAAGTGCCGTGTGGCAGCCGTCAAAAGTTGCCCCGTACTTCACTTCAGTGTTGTTATATTTTCTGGTCCTTCGGGATCATTGATGCCAACACTATAAAGTGTTGAGAATTGAGTACCGCTCAAGCCGGTGGTTAAAGAAGGCATTGACCACAACTCCTGTTTTAGGTTTGCCAAACAGTGTAGATAGATTTATTTTGGATACAGATGCGTCACAGTTGGCTGTTTCAGGGGTGTCAAGCCAGATACAGGACGGGCAGGAACGAGTTATTTCATTTGGATCTTTTGCATTGTTGCCAGAGCAAAGGAATTATTGTACAACACGTCAGGAATTGCTGGCAGTAATTAGGTTTACTCGCCAGTATCGGCATTATCTGCTGGGAAAGGCATTCACTGTGAGGACACATCACAACAGCTTGACATGGCTATTAAATTTCAAACAGCCAAGGGGGCAACTGGCCAGATGGCTGGAAGAGTTAAGTCAGTATGACATGAAAGTGGTACACCGACCAGGAAAATATCATGCCAATGCAGATGGTTTGTCAAGACTGCCTCAGAAAGAAACCGCATGTGGTGAATTCTCGATCAGCATTGATTTAACTGATCTTCCCTGTGGCGGTTGTAAATACTGCACACGGGCACATCAGAATTGGCAGGGTTTTAGTCGAGATGTGGATTATGTTGTGCCATTAAGCCAAAGGAAGAAAGATATGTGTGATGCAGAAGATGATGCAGTTGTTGGCCTCAGGGAGGTATTTGAATCGCAAATTTCTCTGGATGATGCATTGCAGTTGACAATTAACACTCCTAGGGGGGAAGAACAGCCAATTATAGTATCAGCAGTGTCTGATCAGAGGTGCGTTTATGATTATGAGGGAGCGAGTTATGCGTCTCCAGGCAGAAGAACAGGAGTTTCAGTTCATTATAGCATGGTTGTGTAGTCATAAAGAACCAAGTGAAGGGGAGATATTAGCGGCTGGGCCAAAAGAAAAATATTCCTGGATTAATCGGGTACTGAGTTCCTTCAAAGATGGTATCATCTGGTGGCGCAGAGAGGAAATGTATTGTTTGTTGGTGCCAGGGGCTTTGAGGCAAGAAGTGCTGTACTTGTGTCATAACATACCAATGGCAGGTCATCAGGGCATTGATAGAACTAAGGCCACAGTCAGAGCTAAATATGCTTGGCGGGGATTGGGTAAAGACGTGACCAAATATATTCAACAGTGTGACGTATGCAATCGATGTAAAAAATCAAATCGTAAGGCAAAGTTCGAGATGACCATTTATCATGCCGGAGCTCCTATGGAAAGAGTGCACTTAGACGTTTTAGGACCGCTTCCAAAGACAGAGCGGGGTAATGAACACATCCTGGTTATTGTTGACCAGTTCACTAAATGGGTCGAGTGTTTGCCTCTGCCTTCACAGACTGCGGAAGTCACTGCCCAGGCCGCGGTTGATCATTTTTTTAGTCGATTTGGATGCCCATATCAGATTTTTACTGATAGGGGAAGCAACTTTGAAAGTAAGCTATTTCATGGTGTTTGTGATTTGCTGCAAATATCAAAATTTAGGACAACGCCATACAGACCATCTGGTAATGGACAGGTGGAAATATACAACAGAACTCTGATGGATGCTGTTCGTTGTTTTGCCTGTAAAAGACCAAAAGAGTGGGATTTATATGTCCCACAAGTGGCTGCAGCTTTAAGGGCGTCGGTGAACAGACAGACCGGATTCACCGCCAATAAGCTAATGCTTGGCCGAGAGGTAACTGTCCCTGCTGATTTGGTTTTTCCTGTGGCACAGGGGCCAGTGGAATCAGAAAATTTGGAAGATCATGTGGAGAAGTTAGAACAAGCAATGAGGGATGCACATGGGATAGCTAGAAGCACCCTGAAACAGAATGTAGCATTGGCTAAAAGGGAATATGACATTAAGTTATATACGCGCCAGTATGAGGTAGGGGAGCCCGTGTATGTTTTGGATAGTGCTGTTGTAAAAGGTCAATGCAAGAAACTGGCTCAGCCTTTGAAGAGGCCAGCATTAGTGGAGCAGAGGATTACGCCATATTTATATACAATATGATAAACAAGATCAACAAGGAAAGGCGGCGTTCAATGAACGCAAATGCATAATAAATCTACTACGATCAATCATGATCGGTTGAAAAGATGTCTAGATAGAGTGTTGCCGGCCTGGTTAAAACGTAGACAAAGGGAAATGAAGATAGGTACGTCAGACGACATGGAGAGGGAAACAACGGCCGAAGAATATTGCATATGTCGGAAACCAGACGACGGACGGTTAATGGTTGAATGTTCTTAGTGTGGAGAGTGGTTTCATTGCTCATGTGTCAACCTGAGTAAAACTGAAGCAGAAGAAATGGAAGAGTATCTTTGTCCGTTTTGTGGTCCGATAAAAAAGGCAGTTGGAAGGCAAGTTGTTTATTAAATTTAATCATGTCTATATTTGTTTACAGATGTCGTCGAGTGAGAATTCTCCGGATACCCCAAAGCGGAGGTATAGACATAGAGTGCCTGAACGGGACCCTAGTGGTCAGTTCAGAAAGATAAGTGGAGTTGTGGATGAAATCGTGGAGTGTGTAAAGAGAAATAAGCTCTGGCACTGTCCAAAGAATTTAGTAAGCTCTCTACATGGGCCAGGAGTGACACTCAAAAACGAGCTGATCCAAGACATTCTGATCAGTCAATATTCTCTGGCCAAGAAATTAGGTCGAAATAGTTATGCGGGGGAGCTACGTCGACAGGCAGCATTACATCAGAACGATGATTGGCTGATTAAGAACCTGGGTTACAAGCCAAGAAAAAATCAAATAGAATAGAGTAGAGAAAAGCAGAATCCCTAAAGAAAGCCCAACACGGCAAAATTGAAAATGTTGCAGGCTCGGTTTGATTGAGCCTGTTCATGGACGGTACTGAAAAGTGCAAGTTACCGTCCACGCCCCCTAGCACCGGCTTAAGCAGAATTCAACATTTAAACACAAAAATGGTGAATTTTGAATTTAGAAACATCCGCAGATGTGTTCATACGGCGGTTATCATGGAACCTTCAATGTGACACAGTAGTGTCATTCCATGAAAAGCGGCGTATGGTCCCCAAGTAAAAGAATGCGTGTGCCCTAAACGAAGCCAGTGGATTTAAATGCAAACAGCCTTCTGTAAGGGATAGCGTTTAGGGACTATCGGCTGACTTTGTCGGCCGAGAATTTCCCTGCACTTAAGAAAATTAAGGAACATGTAAACCTAGACTTTGATCAGGTAACTGATTCGGCTAAGGCATTCAATGACCTCACAGACCCAGACAAGGATCAGGTAACTGATTCTTTCCAACCTAGCGAGGTTTGTGAGGAAGAGGTGACGACAGAAGGGGGACTTGTCCAGGGAGCATGTGGGGGTCAAACCCAGAGGGAAGAGGATGTATTGGAAGTCGAAGACATGATGGTAATAGATGAGGTTGGTTGTAGCCCAGCTAAGAGTCAAGCAAGAGTTGAAGGAAATGGAAAGCGTAGTGAGCAGGGGATGAAGAAGAGGTTTAGGTATAAGCATTGTGTGGTAAAAGGATGCTACTATAAGATCAGAAATATACGCCGTCATGTTTACGAGCAGCACTTGCCTGTGGAGCTTCAAGTTCAATATATCACTATAGGGACCTTTGCAGAGCGTAGGAGGGCTGATCTGGTGTATTTGGCCAGGAGACTGGTCGGTACAGATCAGTTAGAAACTCTGTTCAACAGCGTGATTAGGGAAAATGCTGTTCATCATGAGGCGGAAGTGATGGCAGGTGACGTGAGTTGGCTCCATCGGATATGTGAGATGGACGGACTGCCAAGGGTGAATCGATTTGTACTGCATCCTATCAATAGTCAGGCCTTATTGTACCATTGGAGAGTTTTAGCACGTTTGATCTCAAAACTGACCGAAGAGGGTCAGATGTTCCAGGATGGAAGGGCGAGGTTGTTGGTCACACGGTCGGAGGGAAGGGACAGGAGCAGGACAGAAAGGGCCGTGGTCAGGCGTGGGGTTGATCAGGCACAAGGTGGATCTAGACCATTGGGTCAGGACAAGCAGGATCAGGCAGGTCAGCAGGTCATAAATGTGGCCCCAAGGTCAGCTGATCATACACAAGGTAGACAAACAGTGTCTGGTCATCGAGAGCAGACAGGTCAAGCAGTCAGGCATGTTGATCAATTTTGACTGTGGTACTATCTTAACAAAAGAAGCAAATTATTTTTAACAGTTTGCCGAATGTATGTCAGTAGATAACAGTAGACATTTTGGTACCAAAATAATCCTCAAACTCCATTATAATGTTATGAGCATATAACATAAATAACAAATATAATATTGTAACTGAAAACATGTGCTCAAATACAAAACTTTAATAGATGTTGAATAGTGTATGCCAAGAAGATATAATAATTGACTAATTAATGATCGTAATAGAAAATAAACATTTATGAAACATTTACGTACTGCGCTTTGCATATCGCATATTGGGAATTGAAGGTGCGTGTATTGCTAGTTAATTTCGTCATGTACTTTGTTAAGTGTACAAGTGGTAGCGTTTAAGAATAAAACCGAGTCTGCTATTAATCAGCTGTTTTGTTTAAGTATAATTCTAATCAACATTAAAATAGAATATTTATGTGAAACATGAGCGCCCGTGACATAGTGATTAAGATACACTCTTGCAGTTTTGAATCCCGCCAGGGACTTTAGATTCTTTCATGTGAAGAAGCTATCCAGTCAGCTGACGGAACGTCGATGATTCTACTCCTGAAGGTGCCCTCTTGTGTCTGAAATAATGCACGGAGGGACAGTAAAGCAGTACCAGTAAAGCAGAAAAGTCAACTATGTTGGTGCGACGTAAACCCAAACCAACAAAATTGCAAATATGAATATTTAAATGATTTTAAAAGATTTATTATCGTATATGTGTCCTAAATTCAATTTGTTATGTTTTAATAAAACATTCATGCTGTAAGTAAGGCACAACTAATACGCCTTTGTTACCATATTTAATTTTCAGCACTTGTACAAATGTTGTTCTAAACAAGTCCGACTGTTTTCATTTTTTTCATACCATTCAACACGCAGAAAAAGTAAAGCGTATATGTAATTTAAATAAACAAATTACCCAAAAATATTGAATGGCTTATGTGTTGTTTGTTTTGATTGTTTCATATCATTATCACAATACCTAATCCTTTCAGGCACAATTACGTTAATGCGAAACGGTTTTGTCAAATTATTATTTTCAATTTTATTTGTATGTCTTACTACATTTATACGCTATAACATAGTCCGGCTTGTATTTGTGGAAATTTTGAATGCTTATTCTACAGCAGATATATTCGTTTTAAAAAAAGGTTGGATTTGATTTAGTGTTAAGGCGCATCAACACAGTTTACGCTATATGGCGCCGCGACAGGAATGATTCTGGCTAATCTCGGGTGTTCCGAACATAAAGTTATACCTCGGATAAAAACCACCTCAACTTCTGGAGATGCATAGCCTCAGGGTCTTTGGGTCCATTTAGTCGCCTTTTACGATCACACAGGTCCAAACGGCGCTGCAATGCTGATTCATCAACTTGCCACCATATAGATGGATTTTTACAGGGACTTATAAGTTTGAAATATAAAGACATGTGACGTAAGAGATATAGGGGTTGTTAGGCTAAGCGCAAGCAAGAAAATCTTACTTAAATCGTCTTGTTGCTATAAAAACGCTCGACAAATAGACATCATGTATTGTTTTGTTATAGTTAATTATATCTAACGAAGCAAAACACTTATTATTTAAGAAACAACAGATTTATAAAATTCAAACATTATGTTTTGGAAATAATCATTCTTATAAATAAAATGTGTACTTTAAATGAAACGAAATGTTCGGTGAGGTCTTCACGTGTCAATATTTTATTGTTTTATACAATTAAGCTGCCAAGCTTGAAATGACCACACAGCAATCCAATGATACAGCCGTTGGATACGTGTTGTTAATGTTTACAATACAGTTAAATAAACACTAAATTGCATTTATTTTTCCATTATTAGTAGTTAATAGCTCGATTAACTTAAAATGATTGTGGCTTTCCATTTATAATATCCTTAAGGTTATCACATTGTTGCGCGTATTATTGGCATATAATATCGGTGTTAGGGAATGGAAGTGACAATAATAAGATATTCTAAACGTTAACGAGATCTAGCTCATTAATGTGTCACGCAAAATATCGGCAAGTATTCATTATTATGAGTTGATGTTTACAAAGAGTAATGTACCCACATGTATATCTAAAATATCGTTTGACTAAATTGTTTGGGCTAAGCCTTTCATATACTGTGCATAACAATGCTATAGCGTATATTTTTCAAAAAAGAAATTTGCATTTGAATTTATGTAAAATGATATTTCAATTTGCTAATGTGTGTACACGTACTAATGTACTTGGTTTTACGAAACTACTTTTACGATTTCATGATATACTAAAAACAAAATATGTTAAATTATATTGGATTCCAAGTCATGTAGGAATACGAGGAAATGAAAAAGTAGATGCTTTAGCTAAACAATCATTAAATTTTCAAAAAACTGACTTATTTTTACCTGCTTGTGATTTTAGACCGGCTATAAATAAACTCGTATCATCTGAATGGAAAGCAAATTGGGACAATGCCGTTTTTAATAAACTTCACGATATAAACCCATCTCTTGATGTGTCACCATCTCTATCTCTGTCAAACCGCCGTGATCAAACAGTTCTTCTTCGATGCCGAATTGGACACACTAAAATTACCCACTCTTATCTCCTTACAAATGACAATGCCCCTTTCTGTGTAGGTTGTAATGAAAATTTTACTGTCAAGCATTTTCTTCTTGAATGTCATGATTTTTCACAGGCCCGTAATAGATTTTATTCTGTAAACTCACTCAAAGAACTTTTAATACAATTCCATCAAAAAACATAATTGATTATTTGAAAGAGATAAACTTGTATTCTAGGATCTAATTGGTTCATTTCTGTTGTCATTTACAAAGTTTTACATAACATTTTAAGACTATTATAGCATTCGGCACGATATGGCCAGTTATGTGTTGACGTGCCGTAAAAATCCAAA
Organism: Ruditapes philippinarum; assembly: GCF_026571515.1. NCBI lineage: Eukaryota > Metazoa > Mollusca > Bivalvia > Venerida > Veneridae > Ruditapes > Ruditapes philippinarum. The sequence goes on along the minus strand of NW_026864938.1, from coordinate 75,203 downwards.
CAAACAAACGGCCACTAAGGTGATTTATAGTGTAACTTTCTCAAAGACCAGGTATAAATCGCCATACAATTAGAATTACAAGATTGCTATGGTATTTCAAAGAATAAATAGATATATGAAAACATATTTCAATAAAAGAAAATACATTTCTTCCCATAATTTCAGATATATCACTACAATGTATTGCATCATTGTTCCCGTAAATATCCTAATTTACAAAAACAAGATCAACAAGGAAATACCCCCACACGGCCCAACAATGCTGGACCACCAGCAAGGAGCATGTAAGTTCCCGGAAGCTTTTATGTGAGTTAACACCTTTTCCAAAACATCCTTATCGGTGTGCATGTAGTGTGACCCGCTGATTGTCTGTATAATGTACGATAATTGTATAAGTATCATGCAATTAACTTATAATAATTGAATGGTTCAATATTCTTTTTAAAATGGAAATTATGTATCGGTAAAAGGCACCACACCGCAGCTCTTAATTTATCACAAAACATCAATCTGCAAGCCGATAAAAGAAATCATGCCATATTGCGTGTAATATTGACTTGTAATGTCAATATCAGATGATATTTAGAAAGAAAAAACCCTGTTCAAGGCAAATTATTAAATATAGTTGTCGGCTAATGTTTTGTGTCGCTTGGCGGCGTTATAATTCAATTATAAGATAAAGCCTACATGTAAATGTCTGAATTAATATTATTATGTTGTGATTAGGCAATCGGAATATATTTGCATCTCTTTATTCGGCAGTATGCTTGCATGAAACAAAAAGGCTCTGTCACACTAGACTGTGTTTGCACGGCGTAGTGGAATTTAACAATGCGCCGCGAGATCGCAATAGAAAATGGTACTTTTGATGACTGGAAACTTCAAAGCGTCTTCATGCCGTCTTAATGGCGATCATGGCGATGCTCCTAGGCGTTTTATATTTCGATGGACTGCGCTCCTACTGCATACTTTGCGCTGACACTGCACTTTTACGGCGCTTTTACGTATCGTGGCGCTCACACTGCGCTGAAATCGTGAAGCTCCGTAAGAACGCCGTTCACACGAAGTTTAAGCGCGGTAAAGACGCCGAACAATCTCCATAAAAGCACCGTGGATAACCACTGAGTTCATGTGGCGTTCCTTTTATAAAATATAATAATATATTTTTTATGAAGAATGACAATTTGCGTTTATCAAACGCTTGAAGAAAACAAAATAAAATGTTGTCGTAATTTGTCCAACATGTGATCAATATATTTTTGAAGTGCTTAAATCACAATTTGCAATGTATTTATCAAATTGATATTTTCATATATTATGATATAAACCGAGGAATAAATGGGCAAACCCCCGAAGTAATTTCCGTTTCAAAACATGATCAAACCAAACGTTTTTGAAAAACAATTATAGAAGGGGTGTATATGTTTTAAAGATATGACTCAAGACATACGGTTAAATAGAAGCGAATGTGCCCGTAACAAAAATGTTGGAAGGAAACAAAATAAAATGTTATCGTAGTATATTCAATGTGTCCTTGTTTCGTAAATTTCCCCACTATTTTAATGATGCATGTTTGATTTTTGTTAATATTTAATGAACATTAAAGTTAAAAAAACCTAAAAAAACAAACACGTGAGATAATCACTTTATTCAAAACATCTCGTCATGTAGAGTAAATAATGGTGCCTCTTAGATATAGCGCGGGATAATGAATTTATGTACCATGAAATTAACTTATCGTTATTGAATGAATTTCAATCATACATTTTATTTGTGATATAATGGCAATCTTGTAGAGGTTAAAGAAATATGAATGTGAACACTACAACCCAGTTTTAAAATCTAAAATAGCTCTAAATCTATCACAAAACAACAAATCTGTCAAACCCGATAGCTTTAAAAAGAATCGAGCCATATTGCTTTCAAAATTAATTTGTTATTCAAATATCCGATGATGTTAAGAAAAGAAAGAAGGTTGTACTTATAGCGAATTATTCAATATAAATGTCGGCATGTATTTAGTGTGACGATAAAAGCATTCTTTGTGAATAAGCCGCTGCTTCGTTTTATTGCAAAAATAAGATATAAAGCCAGGTGGCACAAACGGAATTCTGTGTAGAGCACCTAACGTCTAGCTGGAGAGCTTTTTTACATACAAAAATTCGAAGACGAACCTTTAAAGGCAACTCTCTTAACTACTCGACCACGGAAACCAGTATGTAAATGCAAAATAATATTATTACTTTTTGATAAAACAGTGTGAATATATTGCATATATTTAACTGACCCATACAAGAATAAAGATAAATCAATCGATACCTATCTCTCTATAGCGCAAAATTGTAAACACTGGAGAAGTTCTTTTCATAGTCAACAAACAATAACTACCATGTCAAACGGATAGCAAGACAATACATGTACTCACTTTCGGCAAGTGGAAATTAAAGGTATCAAGATATATATATAAGGCTGTCTACAGCTTTTTTGAAAGACTTAAACCGAGATACTCTCACTTTTGGAAAGACACAAGCTAGATTCGACATATATGACGAGCAAGTTTCAACTGTTAAAATTGAGTGTGTATGTCTAGTAAAAGGAAGAAGCTTGTCATTATAATTGTATCCCTTACAGAGGTGACACTTTGAAAAGGAAAAGACATTAACATAGTGTCACATAACGTGTTTATGGCTTAGAAACGTGGGCCGCATGTTTTTACCAGGTAGTCTTATAGTTTGTTCTTTATTATTATTAATGTACATGATAGTTTCAGACATGTTTTCTCGGCAATGGCGTATCAAATACCAATAATTATTTAAGATGTCCGTTTGGAATTATGTACTAAAAAGCTGTTTTTAATAACTTATTGGGATAGCTCTCCGATATATAACAGGAGGTGTATTAGCTCCTGCAAAAGCACAAGGATGCATGTAAAGTCTGAGACGTCGGTTCTGCGGAAGTAAAAGACCAAAAAAAAATGCATTAACTTTGCATTATATATACGAGGGTTATCCTTGCATAAAAAGTAAATGTATAAATATAAGTGAGCACAAGCTGAAGTGATTTTATCATGTTTATGTATGTTTTCTCCCCCGTTAATGTTAACATTCGTACGCATTTTGGTTTAAAAAGCAACTTCTAAGGAAATGATTGCATCCACATTTTGACCATTAGCTTAACTACAGCCTTAACTTATTCATCACTTTCTCCTTTTTGTTAATGCATGTTTTAATGAGCACATCAGTAAAATTGATGTTGTAGGTGAGCACATTTTATTGAAAGGGTACCTAGTAAAGTAGCTCTATTTCACTTGCTTAAAATATCTTAAAAAGCATATTTTCAAGGGGCAATTTATTATGAAAATTCATACATGAGTACATCCTTGAAATGAAACAAAAACTAATGTATTGCTTTAGTGTTATTTCCCTCATTCAAATTGATGCCTCTTAAGATAAAAAATGTTCTGATTACTATCATCGTCTCACATTATTTCTAACATGATCCTTATATCATTTCTTTTAACATATTAGGGTATGATAGAACACGGAATTTAGAAATGTGTGTATCAAATATACGATAAACATGTACATGTACGCGTTTTAATCATTTGTATTAAAAGATATGACATAAATATCATATTTACAACTTCCGACATTCGTTAAGAATCCTTTTAACTTTAACCCTTTTTAGATAGACTTTCTTAATATATTTACATTATTCTTGTCAATGCAGCATATAGTGCTTAGTCTTTCTTCATTTGTTACTATGTCTGATTGACTATTTTATATCTCATGATATTTTCATATGTTTTAGTGAGAATTGAAAACATATTTATGTTTTAAGAGCATATAAAACAGAACAAAACATACTTGAATAAACTAGTGTAAATGATGAGGCATATAGTCAAATGATTTTAATTTTGGAATAAAATAGTATTCTTATTTCATGAAAAGATACAATATTTATTTTATAGAACTATAGCAAATTGTGATGACACAATGCCTGTTTGGACAATTTTTGATAGAAGCTACACTGAAGAAACTAGTTGTCTTACAGTTGATAAATTGAATTGACCAGCGAAATAGCTGATGGCGTCATAATGTTGTCATTGTTTTATTCAATTTCAAGATGAGCCAAAGTTACAGATAGCTCTAAATGCTATCTATCACTGTTGTCGGTAAGTAAAGACTAACCCTCTGAAAAGTGGAGCATGAATTGGCATAATCTGTGCCACTTCATGGATAACGAGTGTGTCAACGGGAAATATTAGAGTGGCTCATTCATATATTCCATCCTGGCAAAAGTCAATATATTGTATTTACAATATGAAATTATTCTATTTACTCGAACCACTGAAAACTACACGTTATTTGATACTCATAAATAAAAAGAATACTTTCGATTTTGATAGCTATGTTTGTAATCATAGTTTACCAAACAATTACTAAAAATAATTGAAATAAATCATTTTAGATTAATAAAAAACAACACACACACACACACGCGCACCAACACGCACAAGCACGCACACACACACACACACACACACACACGCACACACACACACACCCACACACACACAGATTAAAAAAACAACAAACAAGCAAAAGAAAACAAAAAAAGCAAAACACCCAGAATAGAAATTATTTGCAGCTCTTTGCCAGGGTAAGTCCAACAAATATTGACTACAAGAAAATATCATAACGATCTTTACCATATACTTTACCAAAAACAACCAAATAATAATAATTTCACTTCTTTGTATTTATAATTGTCATTCGATATTTGAAGCTTAAAAAATCCGGATGATAGTTCGGTGTAGAAACGAAACCGATAAAAAATACATTTCGACAATACAAAAATGTACAGCTTTATATTTATATATTTTCATTATTTAATACCTATTATCTTTGAAATGATCCACATGCTGTATTAGTAGACGCGCCTTTTCCGAGAAATACAATTATTTACCTGTTTTAGGGTAATAAAATGTGATATTGTTAAACAAAAGGATCAGACCTCTTGCACAGTAAGTTACGTACATTATGACCTCTACTGATATATATTTGTTCACACAACATAGTGAAACTATCATATTATATCCAAGTTTATGGGCTATTCACTAGATCTTTTTATTCTTTTAACACTGAACACGTAGCAGTAATCAAATTTATACATTTGTGATAATAATATAAACTTCATTCATTTCAATAATGTCTGAAAACTAAATTATCTTATGAAAAGGGATATGCCATTTAATAGGATTTATGATGATTGATAATGATTGTATTATCTTTTCATTCCTTAATGTATCTGATGACTGTATTTCAGCGGCCAAACCCAGGTACCATAATGGAAAACTGTTTAAAATGTTCATTAAGTTAACAATATTGTTTACACTTTTTCTTAAAATAATGCAATATATTTTTCCCTTTTCCAATTACGCATGTAATTTCACTTTTATTTGAAGCAAGTTCTTACATAAATGGTAGCCTTTTTATCACGTATTACAAAGTGTATTAAGTGTGGGACAAGTTAACTAAGGACCGCTACACGGATTGGTTCATAACCGATCAGGGGCGAGCCGATGATTTCGTTGAACAAGACACTTTACAGTCATTGTTCAGTACTGGTTGGTTCCAGAAACGGATTAAAGAGTGTTTTAATTTCAGCTAATAAATTCTTACGCAAATGAACTAGAATTAATTCTGTATCAACTAAATCACATAGTATAATGTTTAATCACTCAAACAAAGCTAAAATAAAAAGCCGCCGCCCAGTATATAAAAAAATGACAAGAGATAAAAATATTGAGAAGCAATGACTTTAGGCTAACTAGAAAATGCAACAAAAACATATTAAATTCGATTTTACCAACCTTCAAGAATAGGGAAGTAAAGCATATCGTAGTCATCATATCTAAAATACTATTTGTATGAAAAAAATTGCACAAAGAGAATGCTCGTTTGCTTTAAACAATGATATAATATGTTGATATATGATGACAAGATACTGTAAATATTTAGATCATGCAAATTTCCTGAATTCTGTTGTACATTATTTCAGAACCGATCTGAATCAATACTTTCAATATCATTTATATTATATTACGACATGCATCTGGCGTATTACTGACATTACAAGAAATGGATGCAACAATCTATCTTTACTAGTTTATTTGATTTCTTTCTATTGTCAATAATAACACTCTAAATCATGCATTACATGATATAATTTAGTCATTTTTATTTGTTTGGTTCGTCAAACCAAACAAATAATGGTAGCGAAATTTCAGAGCCTAATGCTGTTAATTGCAAATGCCTAAAGTAGTCCACTTTTTGAAGCGGTTACTTTCCTTCATATGTACACTAACGCCGAAAAATTCAGGTGAGATCAATGCGTAAAGATTGTCAATTGATAGGCGCATTAATTTTCAAGCAAAGTATTTCCCGAATGGTTGAAGATTTCTAATATTGTTTCATTCTTTATAGATATACATGCTTACAGTAAGCTCCATGATTATTTACATCTGTGTTTAGCGTCGAAATAATAAGAGTTACAAACCCTAATTTAGAATAATATGGTTTTCTTCAGGTCGTTAACTTATAATTTCACCGAGGCCGAGGGGTTTGCACGCTCGCTTATGAGTCGAGAGGTCTCGAGTTCAAATCCCAGTTGAGGCAACTCATTTGTTTTTTAAATTTTAAGTCAAATAAACATTGAATTGAATATCAGTGTTGCAATTAGTCTTATAGCCAATTTACTACAGTTAAAACACTGGAAAGCATTGGTGGCACTATACAAAAAAAATTGGTTTATAATCTCACAACCTTCACCTTTCTGACATTCTGAGACCCAAACAAATTCAGCGCCTTCTGTGCTTTGATTTGTATATAGAGTTAAGTCTCATTCTGTACTTATTTCCAATAAAGTAGATTGGTACATGTAAGTGCAATTGACATACATGTACGAGCTTTTATCTTACTTTAGTGGTTATAGATACACATATATTTATTTCGTCCGTCTAACTATATATCAATTAAAAATTGAGGATTTGTAAAACATTTACATTAGCTCTAGCTTGTACAGTAATTAATTTCTCTTGTCAGTGTCACATCACATTAATAACAATAACATTATATGCCAAGAGATGCGTTTTTCTGTGACATAAAGTCTACAAAATAGAGAAAATAAGAATCCCTAAAGAAACCTTTGATCCCCATTTTAACTTGCATTTCATTTAGTTCTGCCCATTATTTTACTGGTAAGGACACACACTGTCTTTTATTTGGAGATCGTGGAATAGCACAAACGTGCTACAATGAAAGTTCAATTATGACCGCAGTATGAACACAATCATCTTGGGATGTTTCGAAATTAAAAGTTCACGGTTATTTGTTTTCATGTTTAAAATAACTTTAGCCGGTGTTAGTGAACGAGAACGGTAGCTTGCACTTGACCACTTCATAATAATCATTTTACAATACACAATACAAGAGACCCCAGATTAGAGGCTTACTGTATTATGAAGAGTTGTTTAACTAAGAACAAGAATATGTCATTTTTATATAGTACAAGACATTCATTTATAACAAAGTTATCTCTTTCTGAGGAGACAATCAAACATATCATTAACATTGGCGGACTAAATAAACATAATGATGAAAATGATCATTTCAAACAAATGGCATATGTGTATTTTGAACAAAAACCATATGTTACGTTCTATGAGGCAGTCCCATCTTTGTGTTTAATGATTTACACAATTAAGCTGCCAAGATTTAAAACAAAGAGATCTTATTGTTTGACTTTATAACAACGACATAGACGTTATATACATGTTGGTAATGTTAAAAAAATACCTTATGACATTCATGTTTCCTTAAGATGATAGTTAATTGCTCGATTAACATGAAATGGCTGTGGCTTTCCATTTATAATACCCTTAAGGTAAGTCACATTCTCGCACGTATTAATGGCATATTATACTAGTGCTATGGAATTGAACTGACAATAACGAGATGTTCTAAACGTTAACGTTCTCTTCTGAGACCGAGCTAATTGAAACCATTGTTCGCTGATTTTTCTTGGACCCTTCGGCCCTACAGTTTTGCAAAAAAGAAAACAAAATAGTTTTAACAATTGAAGAAAAGAAAACGTAGACCGATAATTCTATAGGTTCATCGAATTAAGTATTCAGTATCCTAATGTTATAGCGATGAAAGAAATCCGAAAGTAAATCTTACTTTAACACGAAAGAAAGAAAAATACCTTTTACTGTTAGCATTTTATATACTTCTGTATTCTTATATAACATATACACTTCAACTGACATTTATCTTTAATGTGAAAAGGATAATACTGTATAAATAGTTTGATACTGAAATAATCAGGACAAACCATTTTAGTATAACATTCCAAGAATCTTAGCATTAAACACAAATATAGGGCAATATTGCTGCAGAAGTGATTTATTATGTTACTGTTACTAATAAACATCATAAATGAGTTGCATTTTACTGTGAATTGACTTGAAGATAAAAAAACTACCCATAAACAAGCAAAACCCGAAGAAAAACCCTAAAATGGCATATTTTAAATAAATTTCCTTCGTTAGCTATATTTTGTAACTGGGAGAAACAAAAGAAAACATTGTTAGGTTTTTATTTTATGTACCTCTTAATGATGTTATCTAAACCCCAGAATGCGAATTATTTTAATTTACTTTTTCCCGGTACAATTTTTGGAATTCCATTATCTATTTTGGGGGTATCAAATGAACATCAGGAGCCTGTCTAACTGTGCGGCATTTTTCCCGCAAAAAGGCTAAAAGCTTTGATTACAACCGATAAAATTTAAATAATTTTTATTTATTTTTTTACTTCCCCAAACGGGTTCTTTGTTTGGGGCCCACAACAGGTTTTTGTCTTTTTGTCGAAAGTTGACATTGTATAAAAATTTTAAAAAAAAACGTAACTTAAATAATTCTTATTTCGATATGATAGACAGACAAACCCCGGCTTAACTGTAAATAGTTTCACCATATGTGAGAAACACTGACAAAAATCTATTAAATTGTTTTCTGATCAGTATTTCAAATCTCAAAGTAGAACTTCAGTGTAACTATAATATTTTTTTTTACAAAAATGACTTTAAGTATAAGATTTTTTTTATTATTTGTTTTACAAGTCAACTTTATTTGTATCAAACAAATAATAATTTAGATTGTTTTTAAATCTTATCAGAAATATGGTAACTTTTAAAATTTAAGAATTTAAGTACATTGTTAAAAGGTTTTCGGACGCAAATACGCAATAACATTTTGTCAATTACATCTGTAGGAACATTATAAAAAACATGATGTATTACTAAAGTAGCATATCCGTTTTTTAAATAACTTGATGTCTAAGATAAAAGTAGTTTATAAACAGTACTATTCTCGTCGTGAATATGTTTTTAACAAGTTACTTACATAAGGTTTATTAACAAATTAGGGAATGATACAACATGGAATAAGAAAATACATTATATGTATAGCAATTATATAATTGTTGCTATATATTTTGACGCAATGCTGAAAATGATCATCCAAAATAATTGGCATGCGTGTATTGTAAACAATCAGATATATTATAATTACTGTGAGGCAGGCATATCTTTGTGTTTTATGACTACACAATTAAGTTGCCAAGTTTTAAAACAAATACCTCTTATTGTTTGACTTCTAGGCTGACTGACTATCTAGTTATACATAATCACTGTTTGAAATGTTTTTTTCGCAAAAGAACGCCTTGTGTTGTTAGTAATTCAGTTTGTGAGCATTTGACTACTCGCAAGGAATAAAGATGCAGGACTACATGTTTCCTTGATATTCTATTTATATGATATTCGGAAACTAAGCCACCACAGCGATGACTCAGACTAACAAGATATTGCAAGAAAAACATGTAGCATTTCATTGTAAATCTGTTTAAAGAAAATCTTGAATTTTCTCAACCTTCAATAATCGGAATGAAAACATGTAAAAGTCGTCATTTTATAAATTATATTATTTGTATGAAAAAAATGCACAGATAAAAAAAATAAGTGTTCGTTTGCTTTGTAAAAAGAGATATAATCATTTACCATCAGTGTGATTAATGTACACCAGTAGACTCCATGGTGCCAAAATAATTCTAGAACTCCAATTTAATGTTATGAACATATAGTTTAAATAAAAGTATAATATTTTAACTGAAAGCATGTGCTCAAATGCTACATTTTAATTGATGTTGAATCTTTCATGCCGAGAAGATAGAATAATTGACTTATTAATGATCGTAATAGAAAATACACATTTATAAAACATTTTTGAACTGCACTTTACAAATAGATTCTAATATTTCAAGTTTACACCTTTATGTGTTTGGTAATATTTTTTTACTTTTACGTTTGTGATATTTAAGGATGGCATTTCTAGAATATAACCGAGTCTGCAATTAATCAACTGAAAGTTTTAAAGTATAACTCTAATAAACATTAAAAAAACATACAAGAAAAAATACTCGTACATATGTTTGTCTATAAATAATTAACTTTCTACCACTATTTTTATAGCATTCAACATCAAAAGAGTAACAGAAGTAATAAATTAATAAACTTATAACAAAAACATAACAAAACCCTTAATAACGTTTTTTGCAAAAATAATATTATTTTTAAGTCTAATAAGTATGTTTTGTTATTGCATTAATACACCTCTAACATAGTCTGGCTTGTTTCTGTTGGAATTGGAATGCTTCTCCTTCTGCAAAGGTAGCAAATATAATGAAGCAATTATGTTCTCGTTTGTCTTATCAGACACTAATAATTGACAAGTGTAAAGATTTTTTATTCTTCTTATTTGAACTTTATTAGAAGCTATCATGTAGATTGAGATTTTGTATAAATTTGCTATAATGTTGTACAAGAAGTATATACAAGCATGTGCCCCCTCCTGTATGCTCTCTATTCTTACTGAAATATTGCCAGTTTGATTTTGTTAAAAACATATATGTATGTATTTACAAATTTTTAACGACTTTTAAATAACGAACATTTAATATTACCGTAGATGACTAGTTTGTTGAAAGTAATGAAAAATAATATATATAGAGAGAGAGATTTAGTTAACTAAGCACACTGAAATAAAATCTTATCAAGGTCTGTGTGTTGTTTGTTTTGTATTGTTTGTTTGTTTTTCGTTTCTGCTGTTATTATGGCTTTTTTACTTTGGCAATTTCGACATATTTTTATATCTAAATGCATCCTATCTTACTGTACGTTTAGGATAATTATTTAGTGACGCGGTGGTCAAGTCCATTATTACGGTGTAACACAGTTACCATATTGTGTTTATGATCTTTAGGCACGCAGGCTTGCCATAGGAATTAAAATATCGACAATTAATCAACTGTCAACGTAACGCAGTAGCTAAGGTTGTCAGTTAAATTTCTAGTTAAATATCAATGCAAGACTGGTCCGGATAGTCCAATTTTCGCTAAACGAATATCTGTATATAAACAATCAAATACGAATATGTTATATTTTGTCTTGACGTTAAGATGTGGTAAGTGTTGTGTTGATTTCTATTCTCATTTATAACTTCTCATTTACATTTTATTTTCGAAATTCTGGAAACAAAGTGATCCCTCGGAATCATTTATCGCAACAAAATTACAAGAGAATTGCAGACTCGGTTTGATTGAGTCTGTACATGAGGGATAATGAATAAGTGCAACATCCCTCACGCCCCCTAGCACCGGCTTGAGCGGTACTCAATTCTCAACACTTAATAGTGCTGGCATCAATGATCCTGAAGGACCAGAAAATATAACAACACTGAAGTGAAGTACGGGGCAACTTTTTACAGCTGCCACACGGCACTTGACACTTGCTGTCAAGTAATATCTAGCAAGTTTGTACAACCTAATACTGAATACTAAACGAAATGAATACATGTACACATATTGTTTCAACTATAGTTTAGTAAGCACGACATACTCTTGCACTGCACTAGTACCATGACTACTGCATACTACACACTACACAGGATAAAAATGTTATTACCTGTATATGTAAATTAGATAGCATAACAAAACTACCTTTACTTTCCAATTCATTTGCATCTTTAGTAAAATTGAAAGAAATAGGGAAACAAAAAGAAAAAGACAACTTGTGAGGCTCGAACTCGTCAAAAAATTTCAGTTGTATTGCATCCAACTTTGCCATCAAGACATTTCAAATTTGATTTCTTATCTTGTATTATATTCGCTTCTTAAAAACCTGTTTTACCTTTTCAGACAAAGATTGTAAACTTTTGTGTACACAAAAATGCAACGTCACTCTCACACTATCATAGCGGCACAGTACCAAGTAATAACAATTATTTTAACATTGAGCGAATTATATAAACACAAAAACATTAATTGTTGAAATAACTTGTATAAAAACGTTTACTTACATGTGTATTAAAAATGAAAAGAATTATGCTAAGTTCAATGAGACCTTCAAGTCTAAGTGTTTTATAATATAACACAATTAAGCTGCAAATCTTGAAAACAAATAATTGTTTCACTTCACAAATTAATGATATAGCCGTGGGATACGTGCTGTTAATATTTCCAATCCCATTAAATAAATACTGAATGACATTTATTCTTTTACAAAATAATAGTTTATTGCTCGATTAGCTTGAAGTGGTTGTGGATTTCCATTTATAATATCCTTAAGGTTAGTCACATTCTCGCAACTTATTGGCATATGATACAGTTGTTAAGGAACAGAACTGACAATAGTCCATTCGTAAACGTACTTTTCCTACCTAGATCATTAATGAGATTCACTAAAAAATACCCACGATTATACTTTATATTAAATTTATGCTAATGGATGTATATCAAAATATCTTTGATTATAACTTTTTTGAGCTATGTTTTTATATTTTAAACATTTTTAATTTCTTTGGTGCAATAATAGAATTCCTACATCACAATAAAAGGTAACTATGTGATTTTGTTAATGTTTGTGCATTATTGGGATTTATTGTGAAACATTTAAGAAAACACCATGTTACCATTGTCAGACGATTACAATAACAACATGGGTATGGTATGTGAACGGTATAACTTAAAAAATCATTTCTTTCAATAATTGATAATTATCTAAAGTATTCAAAATTCAACGTGAAAATAGATGCCACAATATATAAACTGCATTTCAGATTTGTTACAAAATTAGCCCCGTAAACATCTAAATTAATCTTTTATGATGAGTTTCATATTTGAAGTGAAAATTTATCAACAAGTTAAATCAAGCCGATTCTATATATTCAAAAAATGCCGTTTTAGATAACCTTTAGTTAGTCACACCATTTATATTTTATTAAGTTAAGCAGAATAAACTACATACAATTAACAATTAAAAAAAACAATTAGGAGGTAAGGTAAGGCAAAGGTTGTCGCACAAAAAACGCCTACAAATCATGCCTTATTAATGAATATTTGTTGTTTTTTCTGAAGAAAAGGCAAGCAGGTGTATTTAGAACATGTTAGTTGCTTGTTGTAATATTGAAGTCCATTTATACATGAACACAATCATATAATGTGAATATAATATACGTGGATACACAGAATAACAAAATCATGCTTTTTATTGTTCTGAAGTTTGTTTTCTCATTAAAATCTTGTTTCTATGTAAAGACACTTTTCAAATACTCAATTTAAATTCACAGTGTGTATTTAAGCAGTAGATCTGTAGTGTAAAAATGTACTTAAACATCACCTTTTTCAAGTCATCTTCTTTTTTTTTTTTCAAACCAACTTTATTTTGTATAAGACAATAAGACACTGTCATTAAATAAATTATTAGTGATTATCTTACCTTTTACTCTCCCTAAAGTACAGATTTAACTTCCGAGAATTCGTTTCATGATGTTTGTATTAAGCTGTCTGATTTGGTTTCCGCTGTATAATATCTTTTGATTTAAGCCATTTATAAAGTCTTAAGAAATATTGTTGTTGATCAGTAAATCATTGAAACCGGCCTGTTTCTTTGTAATTCTATTTAAATGGAAATTTCCTTCCAATTTCCTTCAAAGAAACAAATTATATGATAAAGGATTTCTTGAAATAAGATAAAGTGATATCTGCTCTCTTATCAAAGAACTTGATGTTTGGAAACTTACGATGAACTGAAATATTTTGTGTTACTTTTACTGTTATGTTTTGTCAATCACTTCATTTGAAATGGGAATATCTCATTCCCAACTAAAATTATCATTACAAAACCATAATGATCGTTCTTTCTTTACCTTTTACTCTATTTTAATTTTGATTATTGCTATAGGAAACAAATGTATATTAAATACTTTACAAAACTATATTGAATCGATATCATTTTTTTTGACGAGCGATTATAATGGAAATGCAATGCATCCGACATTTTATGACCATTTCTTTTGGAACCAATTCAAAAATTTATATCGCTTTTCCCGTGAGCCCTATGTTGTGTGGTGTGAAATTAATGTCTGTTGTATTGATATGAAAACATGAATCATACATGACCAAATGTTCGAATCATATGTATTCAGCAATTGTTCTCTCTCATTAAGCACGTTTTTTTTCTTCTTTCCTTAATTTTATAGAGTCTTTCAGAATGTAATTATTGTTTTTAATAATAGCCAATATAAACACTGTATTTCAAAAGTAGCCTCGATATCGTAAATGATAAGCCTCAGGTAATTAAAGACATTTAAAAACCCGGCTTTTAATCATTTTCATAACAAATACCAAATGTATGACACCTACAACATTTATTACTTCGACAATAAGCTTAGGACATTTACTTTGATTATTGGAAGGAAAAAATGATACAAAACAGTTAATGAGCTCATTTTGTTCCAAATAATTAAATATATATTGTGAGAGTGCTAATAGCACGATTTGCAATGTGTACCTCAAATGAATAGTTCCATTAAGTTTGATATTAACTGCGATTCATATCACCATTTTAATATATATAAAACAGTGTCACATAATTGATTGTCAGACTAATCACATTTTAAAATGGTGCATTTAATCGCATATAATCATTACGTGTATGGGTTTTTGAAGACATGTCTAAAGGCAAACAGTTAAATAGAAAATAAATTCAATTCAATATTGCAAAGTTTTCAAAATATTTGAATTACGCATAATAGAATGACGTACAAATTGTAAAGAAGTTCAGAACTGAAGCTTTATAAATACATAAAATAACAGTTCAAATTTCCTACCTTATCCGAATTGTCTATGCTTATCATGTAGTGTGAAAAAGCAAAACGGTGCCACGCAGATTTTATGTAAATTGTACGATAAGTGTCAAATGTATCATTCAATTTAATTATCTTAATTCCTTTTACATGTTATATGCCGGCATTCATTTGAGTATATAAGCACTCCAGACCAGACATAAAACCTATGTCGCTCTTATTTAGCACTATATAACAAATTTAGCAATCCGGTAGATTTTAAAAGGAATCATGCAATATGTCTGCAATATTACTAATATTACCTAGTGATGCAAATGTTCAATGATAATAAGAATGCATAAACTCTTTTACAAAGGGAATAATTCAATATAGATGTCGGCTATGAACACATCTGCGGATATTTCTTAATTAAAAATTGTTCCATTTTCGTATTTAAATGTTGATTTCTACTTAAGCCGATACTAGTAGGAGTGGATGGTAACTTGTACTTTTCAGTACCCTTTATGAATATAATCAAACCGAGCTTGCTACATTTTTAATTTTGTCGTTTTGTGCGTGAATTTAAATGATGTTGCTGACTGTTGTCCAATGTATGTATTTAACAAACTATTAATCGGACACTTTAGAGAAAAATATCAATCTCCTACGCAGTGATCTCCCCTTATCAGTACAGAGATCTCTGCCATCACAAACATTAAATATCAATATTTTGATATTTTAAATTTTGTAGGTTTTAATTTATTTTTCATTATTTTGTATACTTTTGATAATTTTTTAATAAAATATGACGGACGTAAGTACGAAAAGTTAAAAAACAGAAAGAGAAAAATGACGTTAGATTTTCTATGTAACGTCGATATTTACATTCGAATTTCGACGTTACGTCATGTGACTTTCATCATCATGTGACGTCTGTGAAGGCAGTGATTACAATCCTGCCAAGGGAGGTAATCACTGTGAGGAGTTTGGAAAAATATAGTTCATAAAATCATTATCGAACAATACATATCTCTTTTCAGTGTAAATGGATCAAATAATGAATCAGTGTAAAAAGTTTGTTAACCTGGGGTCTTTTTAGCAAAAAGATTAAAGAAAAGCAATTAATATTCAGCTATCAAAGGCGGTGCTGTATTGTTAGGTTTCGAAAAATTACATTACTTCCACTTCATAGAAAGTACAATGTATCCAGATACATGCTACAAGGCGGACAATATTTGTTGTTTTGCAATTCCACTAAAAGGTAACAAAGCGCATGCCTTCTTTTAAAAGAAATATTCTTATTTTTTAACTTCTTTGAGGAACAATATGCGGACAATTTATAGTTGTACAGCATTTGAAAATCATAAGTTATCAATGTACACCTTTCATTATATATATTCTTCAATTTTCGTGCTTTTTTTCCTTTTTTTGTTGTTGTTGTTTTTGAATCGTGACAGTTTGAAGTCCTTGGGATTCTTTTTGTTGTCAATAAAAGTCAATGCAGAAAAAATAATGATATGTGAATACGTTTCTCCATCATACATTACTAAGCCTGTATATATAATAAGGTTTAAAAAGTAACGTGTTAGGAAATGATGCTGCATTCCAAAGTGTATACAGATTTCTACACTTAATGTTTACTACAACGTTAACGTTTCCTATCACTTTCTATACTTTGTTGATGTATGTTTAACGAGCACATCAATTAAACAAACGTTGTTAATGAGCACATATTATAAAATATATAACTTAGTGTAGTAATGTAGCTCTTTTAACTTGTTACAACCATCATATTAATCATATTTTCAAGGAGCAATTTTTATTTATCCAATAAACATTATTATATTCGTAAATAAATGTGATGTATTATTAAAGTAAAAAAGCCGTTGATACCTTTTAAAATAAAAGTAGTTCTTAAAAGTATGCTCGTCTTGAATTATTTTCAAATGGCTCCCTATATTATGTATATTATCAAATAAGAGTAACTTTGATACAGCATGGAATAAGAAAATATATGTACATTTTGTAGCAATCATATAATTGTTGCAATATACATATACATGTATATGTACACGGCATGGTTCAACGTTTATTTAAAAGTGTTTACCCACAACGTCGATTATCGCAAAATTGCTTTTAAAATTTAAAATACGTGTAATTGTTTACATAAGCCGTGCAGAAAATTCTAAAAATATCTACTGACATTAAATTCAAACAAATACATTTACAGTTAACGAGATTAATGATACATGTAATGTATCAATTTAAATTCATATCAATGTGAAATGGTGCATACTTACAAAAGTGTTTTATTTTTGCTAGTATTATTGTGAAATGATAATATTTTTACACTGGTATCATCTATAAAATATATATATATTTACATTTGTATCATTGTGAAATGATATATATTTGCCATGTATCATTGCGGAGTGTTTTTAATTCATAGTAGTATCATTGCGAAGTAAAATATTTTAAAACTAGTTCCATTGTGAATTAATATATACATGTACACTAGTATCATTGACAAATGATGTATACTGATAGCATTGCGAAGAAATATTATATACTTGTATCATTGTGAAATGGTAAATTTGTACACTAGTATCGTTGTGAAATGATATATATAATTACAAAAGTATCCTTATAATGTGATATTTAATTGAAACGAATATATTTTAGTCGTGTTAGAACCTATACGCTTATTTAAACACTCTCGAATCCGTTACTTCAACTAACCAGTACTAACCAATGCGTCCTTCCCCTTACGGCGACTTGCAATCTGAGAACCTAGTACGACTCATTTACCACTCTGCAACGCCACCACACAATATTGAGATGTTAATTTTTTTTATAAATCTGCACCATTCTTGTCAATACAATATATACTATTTTCGTCGTTATTTTTTATATATTTCATTGATCATATTATATCTGATGATTTTCTTCTTTTTTATTTTGAAAACGTAGTGACAATTATTCCATAGCGTATATACATGTTTTAAGGGCATTTATGATTGCAAATATAAAAAAACCGCTTGCAATATGTTGTGTTAATGATTAGACATACAGTCATAAACATTAAATTTTGGAATAAAATAGTATCTTTAATTCAAGTGTAGAGATGACCTTAGTTTTATAGAACACTCGGGAATCGTAATGACACAATGACCGTTGGGACAATTTAATAAGCCATTTCCTGATAGAAGCTAGACTAAAAGAAACTATTTGTCTTACAGTTGATAAATTGAATTGGCCGGTCATACAGCTTACAGTGTCAGAACGTGGATACTTTCTTATTCAATTTGAAGATGAGCCAAAGTGACAGACAACCTTAATGTTATTGATTGTTTTAGTAGGTAAGTAATGGCTATTCATTCTTACAACTTATTGAATTTAACCTTGTAGCTTGAAAAGTGAAGAGTGAATTGGCATAAACTGTGGTCCTTTCAATATTTTATCCCTTGACAAATCATTGTTTTGTACCTATAATGCGTAATTATTCAAGTTTTATTACTGTCTGAAAACAATACTCATGTACGCTTTGTCGATGTTTTATACTATAAAGAATAATTCGCTTTTGAAATGCTTTTTCTGTATTCGTACTTCACCCAACCACTACTTAAAATAACTCAGCAAGTCATGTGTAAAATAACATACAAGACAAGGCATGATATAATAAAAAAAAAAGAAAAATAAATACAATGAAATTAAGAACATGGATAAATGACTAAATTATCTAATAAACAAGCTATACGCAAAACTGAAATTACACTACTAAAGGAAAGATTGGATAACCATTTAAAAATGAAACCAAAACGACAAAATCACTTGATGTATATAATTTATATTTTACTCTTCAGAGCCATTACTCACTGCCAAGTATGTGAGCTGTAGCTCTTTGCCAGGGTACATATGCTATGCTACCATATATTAACTGTGAGAAGATAAAAAACGAACTACCGATTTACTTCAAACAACTAGATACAACGGTACTCTATCTTACCTTTTCATAATTTTATTTAACCCACCATTTTACGTTCCTTAGTAAGCATTGTTGAATATGTTTCCCCAGATGAGGGTTCGGTGTAGAAATGATAGAAAATAAGATTTCGACAAACCAGTGAGGAGATGACTTGGTTTTTTTTTATTTCTTTATAATTTTGTTTTAACAACAATAAATTGTAATATCTTATAACCATAAATCGTAAAGTTATGTTCTTGCATTAACATTTTCTGCAGTGGTCATATGTTCCAATACGCTATGCCTGATGATCTTTTGAATGTCAGCACTCGTGTTTACATCTCGCAGTCGGTTTCTCACGTTGGAAAGAAAGATAGCTTTTTATCGGGTCACACGACCAACCGAAATACGGAAACACTACCGAAATACCGGAATACCCCCGGAATACCCGAGAACAGATCTAAAAAAGCCGAAATACCTGATAGTAATAAGGTGTAATGAATCAATTATCACTCAATTAAATAAATCGTATCATAACTCTCGTATTTAATAGCCTAATTGTCAGTGTGTACTGTACACTACGAATAATTTGCCGGGTTTTAACAATTATTAACAAACTTTAAGACAAATAACTTGCAGATTGTCGTCTGCAATTATAACAGTTTTCAAATTGTCTGTGAGTCTCTGCCAGTCTAAAGTAAAGCATTTATCAGTCTTTTGAACTGTCCTTTTTTCTAGGTCATGTACAAGTCGTACAAGGTCTGGGAGTAATTGTGTTTTCCAGTCAGCAATCTGTTTAAAACACAATTTCAAAGCAATATTAAGATGTAATTTTGGTTAAAACATGCGGTATTTCAGCTCCATAAAAAATCGGGAGTTTTAAAGCTTCCTTAATCTATCATTAATGGGTATTTCGGCTTTCTTATATCTATTATCGGGTATTTCAGGGTATTCCGGTATTTCGGTAGTGTTTCGGTATTTCGGTTAGTGGTGTGACCGGCTTTTATGTTGACAAAACGTGGTTATAACCACTGGATTGATGACATTAATGAGTATTTTAGTCTGATTATGATAAAGAGGTTTGGAAATTCAAATGTAATAATTATGTGTAAACCTTTATATCAACCTGTTTGATATTGTCTTTTATTTAACATTACATACAATTAAAAACATGATTTTAACAGATGAGTTTAAACATATTTAATTTTAATTGTAATTGGTATTAAATCATTATCATTAATAGCACGAAACTCGGCATAATGTGTTTTTGAAAACGTAATTACAAATATATTGAGAGAAATGCAATTCATTTAGTTTACAAATACATGTATTGAGTAAATAAAGACTTGACAGTGCTAGAAGTATTGTATTTATAACGAAAGCAAAAGCAAATAGTATTAATATAAAAGTAAGTGACATAGTTACATGCAGAGATATGATATCATTTCAACCTGATAAACATTGAAATGATTGTTATCGTAGTAATCATCTTTAGATCAGTTATGATTGGATTAGAAAACCCATCACTAGAAGAGAAAAGCTCATTATCACGAGTTGATAGCAAACATTAGTAATTGATTCTGATAATTGTATGTTTGTCGGCGTAGTCCTGTTTAGCCTATAAATGACATTGTGATGTTTATAGTTTTTTGTACAAAAATACTGCTGTAGTAAAACAGTATCAAAATCATATCATGTATGTTATATGATTCACCAAGATACGATATTCATTACAGCTCAATGTGTGTGCGTTATTACATTTTTCTTCTTCTTCAGCAATACGTGCCCTTCACTAGATTTGCCCGTTATTCTCTGAACAAGTTAGACACATTAACGTTATCATATTTATACATTTTTAAATGCAGACTTAAAGGTTTTAAAGGTTATATATACATGTATATGTAATGAAATATTTTAATGCAATTTAGAAATAAAGCAGTAAACTATATCCTCATTAGTTCAACATAGAATATAGGTACAATATATTGTAATACTATGTATGGTTCTAACTATTTAGCATGGGCCATATGCTCAAAAAGATATACCAGCATATTTCTTTCATACGCGTTTTTGGATTAATTATGTTTTTTAAATATTTGGGCAATTTGTTCGATAAAATGGATTCAGCAGAGATTTAGCTTTATACACTAGACATACTCAGTTTCAATCTCAGAAGTTATTTCGTCACACCGTTCTATATATTTTGTTTACTTTTCGTATTTTTTAAAGTTAAAGTTAGAAGTCATTGCCACTAAAATTACAAGAAAAATACTTATATGTCTCATGTCTTTAATATTATTTGTATGAAAAACAACTGAACAGATAAAAAATAAATGTTCGTTTGCTTAGTATAAATAAAATATTTTAACTGAAAGCATGTGTTTAAATACTAAAATTTCATTGATGTTGAAACTTTCATGTCGTGAAGATAGAGTAATTGACTTTTTAATGATCATAATAGAAAATACACATATATGAAGCATTTAAGTACTGCACTTTACAAATAAATCCTAATAAGTCAAGTTAATTCTGCATGTGTTAAGTAATAATTGTTGACTTTTACGTTGTGATTATTTAAGGTATGACATTTCTAGAATATAAAAAAGTCTGCTGGCATTTCTAGAGTATAAAGAGTCTGCAATTAATCAACTTAAAGTTTTAAAGTATAAATCTAATTATTAATAACATTTAAAAGGAATGTATATGTAAATTATGCAAGTATGAAGATATATGTATATAAAAACAACAACAAAAATTGAATGTTGTACGTAATACAAAAGTAAATATAATACGAACTTGTTTCTTTAACAAACACACAACAAATCACTCGTACATATGTTTGTCTATGAATAAGTAAACTATTAACACTCTTTTGTACCATTCAACATCAAATAAAACTAATCGAAGTAATAAATTAATAAACTGAATAACATAACAAAACCCTTAATTTCTTTTGATAAGCAATGTTTTAGTCAGAATATTACTTTCAGGTGTAATTAGTATTTTTTGTTATTGCATTAACAAGACTCTAACATAGTCTAGCTTCTTTCTGTTGGAATGGGAATGTTTCTTCTTCTGCAGATAGAATTAAATAAAATGAGGCAATTCTGTACGTATTTGTCTTAGCAGACATCTTAATTGACCTTTTTAAGAAGCTGTCATATAGAATTGAGATTTTATATCAATTTGCAATAATGTTGTACAAGAAGCATATATATTTTCTATTCTAACTGTAATATTGCCGGCTTGATTCTGTAAAATAGTTTTATATGTATATAATTAAGAATCTTAAACGACTCTTAAATAACGACTTTTTAATATTTCCCTAGATGACTGGTGTTTGTTGAAAGTAATGATTATATAACAATAAAAGGCACCAAAAAATATATACAGATTGGTTAACAAACACACTGAAATAAAATCTAACTTAAGTCGTCTTTATATTTGTTTGTTTTGTTTTGTTTGTTTGTTGTTCTTTCCTGCTGTTTTTATAGGTTGATTACATTTTTGCAAATACGACATATTCTTATATCAAAATAGCCCTATCCTCCCAAGCAATTACAATTATTTTAACATTGTGTGAACTAAATAAACACAAAATCATTAATTGTTAAAATAAACATCCTTATAAAAACGTTTACTTACATGCGTATTTAAAATTAAAAATAAATGTGCTAAGTATATTGAGGCCTTCACGTCTAAGTGTTAAGCTGCCAATCTTGAAAACAAGTAATTGTTTCACTTCACAAATAATTAATATAGCCGTAGGAGACGTGCTGTTAACATTTTCAATCCCGTTAAATAAATACTGAATGCCATTTATTCTTCTATAAAAAATAACAGGTAATTGCTCGATTAGCTTGAAATGGTTGTGGATTTCCATTTATAATATCCTTAAGGTAAGTCACACTCTCGCACGTGTTATTGGCATATGATACTGTTGTTAAGGAACTGAACTGACAATAGTCCATTTGTAAACGTACTTTTCCGATACCTAGATCATTAATGAGAATCACGCAAAAATACCAACGATTATACTTAATAACAATTTATGCTAATGAATGTACAGACTTTTTTATATATCAAGTCATAGATATGATAACATCTTTTTTATAAAAACAAAAACTGTACAATATTATGTATGTATTACAGTTTCATAATAACATTTATGCCTTTTTTTAAAAAAGTTATCAATATGTGTTTGTTTTTTAGTAGAAATTTGTGTACAAATGTGATCTACGCTCATAATACTAACATGTCATTTTGACCATGAAACAAAGCATATTGTCTTATATTGTTAATATGTTCATACACATCTCCTGTTGAACAAACATTCAAATCATAAGCCACAGCTCCAGATAATTTTTCATGCAATGAGTTTTAAACTTTTTGATTTTTTCATGCAATAAGTTTTCACACTACCCCGATTTCAAATTCAATAAGGTTTTTTGAGATCTGGGATTTTTTGTCTTTTTTTTTGTCGAAGGGTCATATTTAATGGGGTACTACACGTATTTCATAAAGCATCAGATAAGCATCTACACCATCAGCAACGAAAGTAATGTTTAGTTCACTACGTTTCACGGTTTTATTTCGACTACAAACGATGAAATTTTCCTTTAACTCAGACTCAATTCCATGCGCGATTTCCTCATTCAATTTATCGGTCTTTACTCTTATTAGTTGTCTGTTATTTTCGCTCGTTCCGGCGTCATTTTCGATTTGATTTTCTGCAAAGGAAATTTTCATCTACAAAATAGCCCTATTGGAATTACTTATTGTCTTGAACAAAAATCAAATATAATTGTTAACATCGTAAAACGTTTCTTCTTTGTTATTAAGAATTGAATAATTAAATGTTGCTTAAAGACAATTATGGTAACGTCGTTTAAGAGCATCTTGAAAACAAACACTCCATATTAATTAGCGGGGTGCTGTTCTTTGTATCCGTTAATAAACTACTCGATGATTATTTCTTAAAAAATAACAGAAAGGCCGATTGTTTGCACGGCGTTTTGGATCCTTTAACATAATTTTGTACATTTCGCACTGTTAGTTGGCATATAATATGTCGTTAATGGAACTGAACTAATATATTTGTAAAATCATTTGGGAGATATTAATGAATCACGCAAAAAAACGTTATACTTGACCAATCATTTATGCCAGACTGTATAATCAAAATATCTTTTGACTTAATGTTTGAGCTAAGTTTTTATATTTTAAACATTGCTTTGATGTAAAATAAAATTCCTACATCACAGTAATAGGTAAGCAATTTTGTTAATGTTTGTGCACGGTTATACCGTGCGAGATATAAAATCACTACTGGGATTTTTTGTGAGACATTTAAAAAACACAACGTTACCATCGTCAGACGATTACAATAACAACATGGGTATGGTATGTGAACGGTATTACTTAAAAAGTCATTTCTTTCAATAATTGATAATTATTTAAAGTATTCAAAATTCAACGTGAAGATAAGATGCCAAAATATATAAACTGCATTTCAGATTTATTACAAAATTGGCTCCGTAAACATCAAAATTAATCTTTTATGATTTCACATCGTTTTGAGTTTGAAATGAAAATTTATGAACAGAATAGAACAGATTTTATTACACATAAACTGTACAGTTTCTAGTGTTTAACAATGAATAATACATATAATATAATATTGAACGATACATATAGGATGAAAAGTGAATGAAATTATTATATATAACACAATTATGGATGAACTAATATTTTCTTAAGAAACAACATGCATACATTATATAATGTTATCGCATGGCTGTGAGCTTTTCCTTTGTTCTTTCTAACCCATTATACTCAGTACACTTCAATGAGCATTTCAAAACTGTATTGATATATAACAGTACAGTTTTTTCATTGATTCATATAGGAAAAAACTCGACTGTTATATATCGGTCGAGTTTTTTTCGCACCTTGTATATATCAATACAGTTTTTTCATAGAGGCTCCAATGGGGCAGTGGTAACGACCATTCCCAGTAGCAAAAAAAAAACAAAAAAACATAATAATAAAAAAATGAAATCAATAAAATAAAATAAAATAAATATATAAATACAATGAAAAATATAAACAAAGATAATTAATGAAATGAAAAAGCCCTTAAATCTTAAATCAATCTTGGTAACAGTATACAATCCGCCTCTTATATTGGATGTCTTTTGTATATTTTTTTGCAGCAGCGAAAACAACTTGAAAAACTGCTTTATGATAAATAACTGTAATGTAGCTAACGATTAATTAATTTATTTGTTTCTATACAAAAAAGAAAACATTATGCCATTGCGATAAAACACTGTTATAGTATATGAAACGAGTTAGCTACGGGGGTATAACACTGGCTGGGGCGACATCTCGGGATGTTTCTGCAAAAAGAAATTGTCTCGGCCTAACGGCCTCGCCATTTTTAAGCAGAAACACCCCTTGATGTCGCCCCAGCCAGTGGTATACCCTCGTAACTAACTCGTTTCATATACTATAACTATTACAAAATCAAAAAACTAACATGTAATTGCATACAAAAAGTATTAAAGAACAAAGAAAAAACACATGTACTTGCATTATGTGATAATGTGTGAATTCAACAGATAAGTAGGAACTATAATATAATACCTAAACAGTTCGAAAAGGGAATCATTTTTTGTGCATATAATATTATTGTAAATGAATTACCATACTTCAAGAAGTTACATTGGCACATTTGAAAGAATTTGATTTCTAATTTTAAAAGCCTCGAAAACATATTTGCTAAACGTAAGTAATTCTGAAAAATGTTGACTATTTAAAAGGTTTACAAATTTGAACATACTTGGTTTTTGATTGTAAAATCTCTTTATATATTTTTGACGAATTACATTGTATTGTGAACAAACAAAACAAAATGGTATTCATCTTCGATTACGTTTAAGTTACAGATTTAACAATAACGTTAATCTCTATCTATTTGATTATTTGCGAACCTTCCAGTTTGGATACGGAGACTATGGGCTGAAATACGTATTTTTGTAAAAGCTGTCCTAAGGTTTCTTGAAGTAATCTTATCTAAAGATGGTTCAAAAGCAAACGAATCTTTAATATTTTTATTAACTAATAGAGAACTACTTCTCTCCATACCTCCTTTACAATCCCGCACAAATTCATCAATCAGTCTCTGCTTAAATGTTGAAATGAAATTAGCAATATTGATATTACGAAAATTGTACCATGTCTCTAAAAATCCATATCTGGCTAACATACATTAACATTATAAAACCAATTTGGCTTATTCATTTCAGCATCAGCAATGGAACTGTCAACGATAGTTTTTATTATCAAATTTTCGCTGTTACATATTTTATAGCAATATTTAACAATACGTATATAGAGGGTACCTTCCTAATTCCCCATAAATAGCTACATCGCAAGAAGAGCGGCGCACACCAAGTAATGTTTTTTTCAAAATTTCAAATGTAATGTTTCTAGTTGCTTTGATTTAGTGAAGCCCCATATTTCACAACCGTATGTAATAATAGATGAAACAAAAGCATCAAATAATTGTAAGGCTAATTTTGGTTTAGTATTGTATCTTTTTAAATTTGAAACAAGAGCATTCATTGCCTTTAATCCCTTTTCATACAATGTTTGTGTATTTATGGTAAAATTCCCAGTGTAATTTAATGTAATACCTAAATAGTTGAAATCGTTTACAACTTCTACTTCTTCATTTGCATAAAACCAAAGTTCGCCATTTTTCAATCGGCCTCTTTTTCTGAACACAACTATCTTTGTTTTTGGAACATTAACCTCAAGGCCCCATTTATTACAATATTCATAAAGTTTGTTTAAAGAGTTTTGTAAGTCTTGTGGAGTCAGACCTACCTAAGATGACCATGTCATCTGCAAAGAGCAATTATATTAAACAAATATCTTGAAAATTTACTCCACAATCTATTCTATCTTGTTAAAACAGTTCCAAATCTTCTACAAATAAAGAAAACATAACTGGCGAAATAATCTCCCCTTGTCTTAGACCTATTGAAATATCAAAATAATCAGAATGACTATTACAAGACTTAATACACGATTTTACTGACTGGTACATATTTCGTATGATACGTAACATTTTCCCATTCAACCTACTTTTGTAAAGCTTCCACCAAAGAGCATTTCTGTAAATTGAATCAAAGCCACGTTTTAAATCAATAAAACTGCAATATAGTCTGTTATTGTCATTAATAAATTTTTGTATGAGAGAGTGTAAAATAAAAACAGCATCAGTAGTAGAAACCAAATTGGGCGTCAGATATGACGTCATTTCCTCGCACCAGGCTGGTTTAAAATACATGTGAATAATTTTCCAAAATTACTTAATAAAGTAATGCCTCGATAATTTTTAACATCACATTTATCTCCCTTTTTATGCAACGGAATTATTATACCTTTTGTCCAAGCGTTCGGAAATACACGGGAGTTGAAAATTTTATTAAATAATTCAGTAATATGTCCAGCTAAAATATCACAACCTTCGATAAAATATTAGTTTAGAAGATTATCTTCGCATGGAGATTTTCGACATTTCAGTAACGAAATTGCTTTACAAACTTCTTCAAATGTAATATTTCTATCTAAACAATCAAAATTAAAATTTACATCATCAAAATTATGAGAAGCGTTAAATTATTCCGCTTCAGTATGTGGTATATGATTAACATCAGAAAATTTGGATTCAAAATGCAATTTAATGTCTTCCAAAGGTACATCCGGACTAACACAGTTTCTATTATTACGATAGTAACGCCAGAAATCTCTTGGTTTAGATCTTTTAAGTGACTCAAAATCTTGACATCTTTTAAATTCATATTTTGCTCTGTTTCGTTTTGACAATGTTTTTATATTTTTGTTTTAATCTACATAATTCTAACCTTTCAACATCTTTGTGTGTATCATTATAAATAATTAATGCATTTCTGTACAATCTTTTTGCCTCTTTACACTCAGAATCAAACCGTTTACTGCTATCTTCTACTTCATATTTTTCAAATTTACGTGATGATGTGACATGTTTAACAAATAATGGATCTGCAACATTTGTAATCAATGTGGTAAAGGACTCAATGGTAGTATTTACATCTTCATTTCTCTCTAATAAGGAATTTATATCAGGCAGTTTTTCTATAAGGCCTGGCTTGAACAAGTTAAATCAAGCAAATCCTATATATTCAATAGCTGCCGTTTTAGATAAACTGATAAACTAAAGTTTGTCACACCATTTATATTTAATTAAGTTAGCAAATTAACTACATGCAATGAAAATTAAAAACAATATCAATTAGGATGTAAGGTAAGGCAATGGTTGTTGCATAAAAACTACTACAAAACATGCGTTATTAATGAATATTTGTTTTTTTCTGAAGTAAAGGCAAGCATGTGTTTTGTAATGTTGTTATTATGTATTTAGAACATGTTAAATGCTAGTTGTAATATTGAAGTCCATTTTTACATGAACACAGTCATATAAAGTGAATAGAATATACGTGAATACACAGAATAACAAAAACATGTTTTTTTATTTTCCTGAATTTTGTTTTCTCATTAAAATCTAGTTTCTATATAAGGACACTTTTCAAACACACAATTTAAATTCACAGTGTGTATTTAAGCAATAGATCTGTAGTGTAAAAATGTACTTAAACATCACTTTTTTTCAAGTCAACTTTATTTCCATTTGAAACAAACTTTTGTATTAGACAATAAGACACTGTCATTAATTAATGGTGAATATCTTACCCTTTACTCTCCCTTAAGTACGTATTTAACTTGCGATCATCTATATCATGATGTTAGTATTAAGCTGTTTGAATTGGTTTACGCTGTATTATATCTTTTGGTTTAAGCCATTGATAAAGTCTCACGAAATATTGTTGTTGATCAGTAAATCATTGAAACCGGTCTGTTTTTTTATAATTCCATTTAAATGGAAATTTCCTTCCAATTTTCTTCAAAGAAACAAATTATACGATTAAGGGTTTCTTGAAATAAGATAAAGAGATATCTGCTCTCTTATTAAAGAGCCTGATGTTTGGAAATTTACGATGAACCGAAATATTTTGTGTTACACTTACTTTTATGTTTTGTGAAACACTTCAAGAGAAATAGGACTATCTCATTCTCAACTAAAATTACCATAACAAAAACATAATGATCGTTCTTTCATTACCTTTTAATCTATTTCAATGTTAATTATTGCTATAGGAAACGAATGTATATTAAAGATCCTGTATTTTATAATTGAGGTTGTATACCACACTTAAGTTATATATGTATATAATTACGTTTATAGGACAATTTTCAAACATCGAAGAATATGTAAAATATGTACTGCAAATATTTGTGCACATTATATGT
Source organism: Ruditapes philippinarum (assembly GCF_026571515.1). Classification (NCBI taxonomy): domain Eukaryota; kingdom Metazoa; phylum Mollusca; class Bivalvia; order Venerida; family Veneridae; genus Ruditapes; species Ruditapes philippinarum. The sequence goes on along the minus strand of NW_026864938.1, from coordinate 45,576 downwards.
AATCATTAAAATATATACATTCATTTCTTATTGAAATATTTGACTTAGACTTTATATAACAAAAATTTCAAATAACCTCCCTTTATTAACAAGAAATTTGGTGATATCTGTACAAATAATGCTTTTTGTGATGCGGCATGGCCGAGTGGTTAACGCGTCGGACTAATTATCCTGTCATCGCTAGCCGCATGAGTTCAAACCCCGTTAGGGGCAAGTCGTTGTTTCCTTGAGCAAGAAACTTTACACACATTGCTCAGTACTGGTTGGTTTCTGGAACGGACTAGAAAGTGTGTCTATAAGCTTATAGCTTCCTACAAAATCGAACAAAAATAAATTCTGTATATGCCAAATAATGCTTTAAATCTTAATTTGAGCATCATATGATAAAAAAAACACATAAAAACGTGTTACAGGATCTTTCAGTACTTTACAAAACAATTATAAATCGATATCATTTTTATTTTTGAAGATATTATTTTTATTTTTGAAGAGTGATTTTAAGAGGAATGTAATGCATTCTTCATTTTATGACCATTTCTTTTGGAACCAATTGAAAATTTATATCACGGTTATTATTTCCCATGAGCCCCATGTTGTGTGTTGTGAAATTAATTTCTGCTGTATTGATATGAAAACATGAATCATATATGGCCAAATATTTGAACCACATGTATTCAGCAACTTTTTTCACTCACTAAGCACGTTTGTTTTTCTTCTTTCTTCAATTTTATAGAGTCTTTCAGTGAGACTATAATAATCGTTTTTAATAACAGCCAATATAATCACTGTATTTCAAAATTAGCCTAAATATTGTAAATGATAAGCCTGAGGTTATTCAAGACATTTTGAAACCCGACTTTTAATCGTTTTCATTTGAACTTTTATTTTTGGAAGGAAACAGGTACAAAACAGTTAATGAACTCATTTTGTTCAAAATAATTAAATATATATTGTGATAGTGCTAATAGCACGATTTGCAATGTATACATCAAATGAATAGTTCCATTAAGTTGGATATTAACTTCGATTCATATCACTATTTTAATATATATTTAAAGGTGTCACAAATTTAGTCGTCAGACTAATCACACATTTTAAAGTGGTACGCTTAATTGCATAAAATCGATAAGTGTATTGGTTTTTGAAAACATGAAACATGTCTTAAGACAAACAGTAAAATAGAAAATAAATTCAATTCAATGTTGCAAAGTTTTCAAAATATTTGAATTACGCATAATAGAACGACGTAAAAATTGTAAAGAAGTTCAGAAATGAAGCTTTATAAATACATAAAATAACAGTTCAAATTATCTACCTTATCCGAATTGTCTATTTATATAGGCTTGTAATGTAAATGGTGCCACGAAGATTTTACGTATAGCATACGAAAGTATCATGCAGTTTCATTATCTTAATTCCATTTACGTGTGTTATATGACGGCAATCATTTGAGTATATAAAAACTCCAGCCCAGTTATTAAACCTATGTCGGCTCTTATTTTGCATAATACAACAAATTATCCAATCCGGCAAGTTTAAAAAGGATTCATGCCATACTGATTTTCTAGCAGTTTCCGTCCCCTAGCAGTTTTCCGGCATTTTTGAATAAAAGTGAAAAAATGTGTTACATTTCAGGCCTATATTCAAATAAAAAAGTAAAATGAAAGTGCAACATTAAACACATGACAATGCTAGACAGGTACCTAACTTTGTCCTGTAAAAGTTTTGTACCCCTCCGTAGACTGATTTTTACTTTATTTGTTAAAAAGTGCGATTTGTGGCCGGAAACTGCTAAGAAACCAGTATGCCTGCAATATTACCAATATTACCATTATTGATGATGTAAAAATGGGGAAAGTTTTATAAATCGAATAATTTAATATAGATGTCGGCTATGAACTCATCTGCAAAAATACTTATATGTGAACACGTTTCACCACCATACATGACGAAGCTTGTTTATATAATAGGGTTTGTTCCAAAGTGTATACAGATTTGTACACTTAATATTAACGTTTCCCATCACTTTCTACACTTTGTTGATGAATATTTAACGAGCACATCAATTAAACAAACGTTGTTAATGAGCACATATTATTAAATATATAACTTAGTGTAGTAGTTTAGCTTTTTTAACCTGTAACATCTATCATAATAAGCATTTTTCAAGGGGCAATTTATACTTATCCAATAATACATTATTATATCCGTAAATAAATGTGATGTATTATTAAAGTAGAATAGCCGTTGATGCCTTTTAAAATAAAAGTAGTTCTTAACAGTACGCTCGTCTTGAATTATTTTTAAATGACTCCTTATATAATGTATATTAACAAATAAGAGTAACTTTGATACAGCACGGAATAAGAAAATATATGTACATTTTGTAGCAATCATATAATTGTTGCAATATACATGTATATGTACACGGCATGGTTCAACGTTTATTTAAAAGTGTTTAAAACGTCGATTATCGCAAAGTTGCTTTTAAAATTGAAAATACGTGCAGTTGTTTAAATTAGCCGTGCATAAAATCCTACAAATATCTACTAACATTTAATTCAAACAAATACATATACAGTTAACGTGATTAATGATAATTTATAATATATCAAGTTGATCCCATATCAATGTGAAATGGTGCATTCTTACAGAAGTGATTTATTTTTGCTAGTATTATTGTGAAATGATAATATTTCTACACTGGTATCATCTAGAAAATATATATATATATTTACATTTGTATCATTGTGAAATGATATATATTTGCACATACATGTATATCATTGCGAAGGGATTTAAATTCATAGTAGTATCATTGCAAAGTGAAATATTTTAACACTAGTTCCATTATGAATTAATATATACATGTACACTAGTATCATTGTCAAATGATGTATACTGATAGAATTGCGAAGAAAATAGTATATACCTGTATCATTGTGAAATGATAAATTTGTACAATTTTTTTTTATAAATCTGCACCATTCTTGTCAATACAATTTATACTATTTTCGTCGTTATTGTTTTATATATTTAATTGATCATATTATATCTGATGATTTTCTTTCCTTTTATTTTGAAAACGTAGTGACAATTATTCCATAGCGTATATACATGTTTTAAGTGCATTTATGATTCCAAATATAAAAGTACGCTTGATTACACACACAGTCATGTACATTATATTTTGGAATAAAATAGTATTCTTAATTCAATTGTAGAGATGACCTTGGTTTTATGGAACGCTTCGACATCGTAATGACACATTGACCATTGGGACAATTTAATTAGCCATTTCCTGATAGAAGCTAGACTGAAGAAACTATTTGTCTTACAGTTGATAAATTGAATTGGCCGGTCATATAGCTTACAGTGTCAGAACGTGGATACTTTCTTATTCAATTTGAAGATGAGCCAAAGTGACAGATAAACTTAATGTTATTGATTGTTTTAGTAGTAAGTAATGGCTATCCATTCTCACAACTTGAATTAAACCTTGTAGCTTGAAAAGTGGAGAGTGAATTGGCATAAACTGTGGTCCTTTCAATATTTTATCCCTTGACAAGTCATTGTTTTGTACCTACAATGCGTAATTATTCAAGTTCTATAATTGTCTGAAAACAATTCTCATGTACGCTTTGTCGATTTATACTATAAAGAATAATTCGCTTTTGAAATGCTATTTCTGTATTCGTACTTCACCCAAACACTACTGAAAATAACTCAGCAAGTCAAGTGTAAAATAATAAACAAGACAAGGCATGATATAATTAAACAAAAACAAGAAAAATAAATACCATAAAATTAAAAACATAGATAAATGACTAAATTATTTAATAAACAAGCTATACCCAAAACTGAAATTACACTACTAAAGGAAAGATTAGATAACCATATAAAAATGAAACTAAAACGACAAAATCATTTGATGTATATACTTTATATTTTACTCTTCAGAGCCATTGCACACTGCCAAATATGTGAGTTGTAGCTCTTTGCCAGGGTAAATATGCTATGCTACCATATATTAACTGTGAGAAGATAAAAAACGATGTAACGATTTACTCCAAACAACTAGATACAACGGTACTTCATAATTTTATTTAACCCATCATTTCATGTTCCTTGTTGGATATGTTTCCTCAGATTAGGGTTCGGTGTAGAAATGATAAAAAATAAGACTAAGATAAACCAATGAGGAGGTGACTTGTTTTTTTTTTCTTTCTTTGAATCTTGTTTTACCAACAATTAATTGTAAAATCTTATAACCATTGCTTAACGTAAAGTTAGGTTATTGCATTAACATTTTCTACAGTGGTCATATGTTCCAATACGCTATGCCTGATGATCATTTGAATGTCAGCACTAGTGTTTACATCTCGCAGTTGGTTTCTCACGTTTGAAAGAAAGATAGCTTTTATGTTGACAAAACGTGGTTATAACCACTGAATTGATGACATAAATGAGTATTTTAGTCAGATTATGATAGAGAAGTTTGGTAGATTCAAATGTAATCTGTCTGAGTTTTTATTTAAACCTGTTTGATATTGTCTATTATATAACATTAAATACAACTATAGATATGATTTTAAGAGATGAGTTTAAAAATATCTTAATTCTAATTGGTTTTAATTATGTGTTATCAAACGAAATACACAAAATGAAATTGAACTCGACGTGTATTTCAAAATCAAAATCAAAACGTAATTAAAAATGTATTGAAAAGAATGCAATGCATTACGTTTACAAAAATATGCATACTATTCATTTGTATGTGTAAATAAAGACTTGACAGTGCTAGAAGTAATTTATTTATAACGAAAGCAAAATCAAATATTATTAATATAATAGTGAGTAACATAGTTACAGCCAGAGATATGTCTTGATTTCAACCTGATAAACATTGAAATGACTGTTATCATAGTAATCAACTTCATATCAGTTATGATTGGATTAGAAAACCCATCACTACAGAGAGAAAAGCTCATTATCACGAGTTGATAGCAAACATTAGTAATTGATTCTGATAATTGTATGTTTGTCGACGTAGTCCTGTTTAGCCTATAAATGACATTGTGATGTTTATAGTGTGTTGTACACAAATAGTGTAGTAAATCATTATCTAAATCACATCATGCATATTATATGATTCATAAAGATACGATATTTATTACAGCTTAATGTGTCTGCGTTAATACATTTTTCTTCTTCTTCAGCTATACGTGTCATTCACTTTATAAGTCCTTTATTCTCTGAACACATAAGACATATTAACGTTATCATATTTATACATTTCTTAATGTAGGCTTATAGGTTATAAAACTATATCTAACGAAATACTTTAATGTAATTTAGAAATAAGTAAATAAGTAAACTATGTGCTCATTATCAGGGTGTCGAACGTATAGCGGTGCGATACTCCTTTAAGCGAGGTGATTTCATGCGATACGCCCTAATGGCGGATTTACCCGTGTAAACACACGTCAGAGTGAGTGTTTTTTATTAAGTATTTCATAAATCTTCGATTACAATTGCATATTTTGTATTGAGGATGTGAAGATAGGACCGACACACATTTCATCAAAATTACAGAGGCCTAAATTCATAACTAAAAAAGTTATTGAAGGTAAACTGACGGCAACTAATTTTGGGTCGGTGAATAAAATCGCTTAATGCAAGCTTATATTAATATAGTTAATTTCTTTTTCTTCTTTATTCTATAAGAGTAATCATAATTGAGTTGCATAGCAAGCACCTTTGTTCTCCGATATACATAGACGCTTACTGGTCAAATCATTAAAGTGTACTCTGGATTTTGGTGCGATAAAATAACTGTACGCTGTTAAAGGTTCGATCTTTTTCATTATCACATCTGCTGTACATGTTTTCCTATGATTATACTAAGATATCTACCATATATTTGCCCGTTTTCGGAATTCTGAAATCTTCTTCTTTCCTTAAAGATTTACTTGAAATAAAAGTTTTTATAGGTGTTTGAACTTAATTTGAATAATTAATACTAATTATCCTGTGATAATTAGGAGTTGGAAAAAAGTAACCTTTACTCTAAGATCTTAGATAAAAAGTAGGAATTTGACCAAAATATGTAAGAATGAATTTAGGAAACCAATTAAGAAATCTTGTATAAATTAACTCACTTTCAAAGCAGAACATTTCAGAAAAATAGCAGTTAATATGTGATATAAGGGTTGTTTTACTTCATGAGGTTTTAAGATCGTTTGTACATGCTGCTGTCAATATCATAAATAGAATTGAACATTTCAAACAACCTATAAAATACAGTGAAAGTCCATTTCACTGCTGTTCTAGAGATAGAGACTGAGAACCAGGTGGTAAAAATCTTTTTTTTTTCTTTCTAAAATCTTGCTTAGAACAGGCTATTTTTGTAGTGCACATAATTGTGGCCTGTCAGGAAAAAACACAAAACTACAATTTCAAAATTCAGTCAGTCATTGGACACCAAACAGCTCAGTGTCTTTCTTAGGAACAGCTGATGCTCACATGTGCAAATACACAGTTGTAAATGTTGCAGAGCAATTAAAACATTTCAAATTGATAAACAAACAAAACTACTGCCAGATAGGTAAAGTACCACAAGTACAAATTCTGACACATGTGCAAATAAACAAAAAGCTTTTGAGTATACAGTCGAAACTGTACTAACGGTCACCTCTTTTCGGTGGTCACCTGACCTTAACGGCCATTTTGTGACGCTCCCGACGAAAACCCCTCTATTTTATACATCTGTTTAACGGTCACCTGCTGTCCGCGGTCAACGGTCACCTAAAATGCTTCCCGAATCTTAAACTCGATCATCTTAAGCGGTCAGCGAGGTGAAACGGCCAGACAATATTCTGTTATTTATTTTTAAAGATGACACGTGTCACGGATTAACAAAAGCTACTTGTCAGGCGCTAGATATTTACACAAACCACATCATTTCAAGAATTTGCATAATTGCTCATCCGTGTCGTAATTACAAACGTTTGGAACGTCTCCACGCACTTGCAATTCGTTCTACGCTAGGTTTTTCTTTTTTTTCAATTTACCGATTTTAAGAAATTAAAAAAGAAGAAAAACATGCATTGTTGATGATGGAAAGAAATATTTTGATTTGTTTTCCTTTTTATCAGTTTATCCCGATTCAGATAAATGTGGTGCGTACATGGTACTTACCAAAGAAATGAAAATGAATTACATCGCCGATTATCTAAATTCCTCAGTAATTAATTCATAAAAACACTCGCTCGATGTGTGAAAATAAAATTGCATATTAATAATGAGGTCACTAGCTGTTAAATCACACCCATTAAGTTTACATACTAGATGCCCTCTAAGAGGTAACTAGCGGGCTCTTCAAAAGAATCTTTGATGTTTACTAACCTGTAGCCCTTCTGGTTCAATCTGGAACATCAAAGGAAGTGCCGACACTTAGATGACGTGTACACAATATTCTTTTGAAAAGAAACAGTCATTTTTTTGTGAATAAAATATTACTCATTTTAAATTATTGTACAAGAAGATATTTTTATGGGATAATTAGTTTCAATTATTGACATAATAAATCGTTAGTGCATTTGTTTATCTAATTTACATTCAAGGGAAGGAGTGTGTACATGTTAAACCATTAATGACATACGTTTGTAAATTGTTAAAAATTGATGATGATGATGATAATGAATCAGACTGGTTTATTTATACTTACATTAGATTTATTTTACAAAGAAATTTAAATGAATAATTTATTTGGATAAAAACTGGATCCTCCATTCAGCAGCCACCTGTCTTAAGCAGCCAAAATGACTGCATCCCTTGGCTGGCTGCTTAAGACAGTTTCGACTGTATAATATTAGATTGAGTCACACAGCTTGTGGAGTAGTGTATAAATAACACATGGGTTTGTGGGTTACAGTTAAAATATCATCCCAAGGAAAATACTTTTAGCCAAGGTGTTAGCCGAGGGAAACAGTATTTTTAGGAGGGTTGATATTTGTACTGTTACTCACAAACGCTTGTGTGTTATTTATTTTATTTCCCGAACAGATCCTGTAATCTATAATACTTTTATTCACATAAAAAAACACTTGCCCAGATTTTATAATGTTAAAAAGTGCTGTTGGCCTGTAACAATACAAATCTCTTGGTACACTTGCTTTAACAGTAAGAGTAACTCCTAGTGGAAATGAATATTTACAAAAAAGTGAGGGGTAATGCTATACATTAAATGTTGCAGAGTAAGCCTAGTTTTAAAAGTAAAACTACTGGCAGATATGTTAAATCACTAAAAGTATGAATGGTTTAATAAGCAAATACACAAAGCTGTTTGGTATACACTGGTTATGGAGTAGCATAATTATATATTCAAAGCGACAGAGCTAATGACAAACATCAGAATTACTGAAATACAATGATGTGCTCTGTATATAATATATAACATCAAATCCATAGAGGAAATCAACCAGTATTTTTTAAAAATAAATTTCAAGTTCAATTGTAAAAAAATGGAAGAAACAAAACGAATATTATCGTGACTATTGATTACTTCATAGAATTTCAAATTTCTGTGCATAACTTATCTCATTTTAATGTTTAACAATTGTGAGAAAAGAATATTTAAATTAACTATACCATAGTATAATACATTCATTGACACTGTTGTTTTAATTGACACTGTGGTTTTCATATGATTAACATACAAACTCAAAAACTTGATATTTCATCAAAATTGAATAAGAATGTACTGTAATGAGGAAGTTGCTACAGAAAAACATACCAACATTTGTGCGTACAGTTGGTTTATCGGACCAAATAATAGGCGTACATTTAGAAAACTGGAAATATTTTATATATTTTCGGATAGATATGGAAAACTACTCTTGTATATCGTTTTTCTTTCAAAAATAAACATGTTGGGACTTAAACTAATCGAATATCTCGTTTTAAAACGACTAATACATTATTCGTTTGCATGTGCATATCAGGTTGACGGTTGAATTTGCAGCAACAAATACCTCAATAACTTCCCCAATCATATAAAATTTAGTATTTTATTTTGACAATCATGCACAATAAAAAAATAAGTTCTGATCAGCATGCACAATGGTATTCTTCAAAAAATTACAACAAAACAAATATTTGGGAAAAAACAAGCTCATACCCACTTTCGTTTTCGCTCCCGTCCGCCATTATGGCGTATCGCATGAATTCACCTCGCTTAAAGGAGTATCGCACCGCTATACGTTCGACCCCCTGATTATTTCAACATAGAATGTTTCTGTAATTTAACGCAAATTGTTCGTAAACAGAATAAAATGTTCCGGTACAATAGGTACAATATATTGTAAAACAATGTATGGTTCTAACTATTTAACAAGGATTCAGTTCATGGGTCATTTGCTCAAAAGGAAATATATCAGCATATTTCTTACATTCACCCAGGTATTTGGAATAATTCTTTTTTTTTTAATATTTGAACAATTTGTTCGGTAAAATGGATGAAGCAGAGTTTAAGCTTTATTCACTAGAAACTGTTATATGATAGTCTTAGTCTTTAGACCAATCTCAGAGCCGCGCGAAATAATATAAACTTCATTCAATATAATTTTGGCTAGGAACTGAATTATCGAAGAATCAAAGATCAGTAAAATAGTTGATGTAACCTTTACATTTCTTAAGGCATTAAATTCATGTATTTCAGTTGTCAAATCAAGGTACTCTAACGTGGACATTTGTTTAAATGTCATAAAATTAACTATAATAGAAACAGCACTTTTTCTTGAAACCTATCAATGCCAGTCTTATTTACCCTTCAACTAATTCAGTTCATCCAGCATACAATTGTAGTGTGATATTTAGATTAATTAAGTGATTGTCCTTAATTATACCTTTTCAACATTTAATGCATACCACAATAATAACCTTGTGTCAAATAGGTTTGAGATAACACACGGTTAAATATTTTTTTTTACTCATAACTAGCAGACACGTTGATATTTGCTAGGCATGAAAAGCAAATAAATGGGTTCATTCAAATATTTGAGAACGTGTTTATTTAATATTAATAAACTCTTTCTAGAAAACAAAATATTGTAATTTTAGATATATGCTTCTTAGCTTAAATGATCAACAGAATATATAAAGTTTGATATTGCTCATTTTGTTAGGATCATAATTTTATAATGAATTTTCGCTTCATGAAATTTAAGATAAGATATTTCTGGGTTAAAATCAAAGGATCACATAACACACAACAAATTTATTGACCTTTGGAAATATCGTTTATATAGCTACCTTGTATATCATTTAGAAATATTTTTAGATACGAAAGAGTGCGGAAACGTAAGCGTTCGCTAAGTACTAAAGTATGCAATATGTATAAATAATGAGTCCTATAGGAACGGGCTCTGGCTATTGGAAGGCAATTGGTTAATATTAATTGAACAATTTCTACAAAACTAGTACAGCAAAATCGACATATCTTAAAAAGACAAATATATCCACTCTTTAAAATGATATTAAAATATTAGATAAATAAATTTCAAGATTATTTAGAATATTCAAAAGCCAAATACCTGTTACTTATCTAACAAGGTAATATGGGGGCATTCTTTGTTTCCCCTCGGATCTAGAAAAGGCAGGTTATTGCTTTACATAGGCGGTATATTCATATGCCTGTTTTTATCTGCATTCTCACCTATTGAAGTATGAACCGAATACAATTCTATTGTCAAATAGATGCTTAAATTATCTTAAGATATTATTCAAAACGCGCGGGCATATGAAAGGCAATTTCAAAATTAAAAGGATTTGCTCTTTGGTCATCGGTATATATTAAAACGGTAAAGCAACACACTTATAACTGAGCATCTATTAACATAAGTTAAAGCCTTTTAAGTTATAAAAATCACACGTTCATATCAATAGGCTTTGAAAAGGCACGCTTTTGCAATTAATGGTTCACTCATAAATGTGTAGACCTTGTCATTTTAACTGTTAATAAGCTTGTCACATTATTAAGAACTTTTCATTTACCTTTAAGAAATTATAATTGTCTAGTTAAATGAATACAAATAAAACAATCAGGGCAATGAATTTATGAATCTACGATAAGTCTCCGACAGCTCCAAACAATCGACAATAGAATGATAAAAGAACTATTTCTAGCATTTAGACATATGTTTACAGCTCACTGGTATTATTGTGGGCTAGTTTACTCCAAAAAGCAACACTGTATTAGCTGTTTGTTTGACTTTAGCGGTATACATAACTTAGATTATACGCATGTGATGAAGGTTATGTGATGATGTTGTGTATTAATCCGCGTTTGTTGTGAATCGTTGATTTTCAATTTATTCTTTTTAAAGTACGGTATAACGAGGTAAACAGAGAAAGAAACATTATACATAGAAGATTAAGAAAATGTTACTAGAATATACTAGAACCGGCAATGTGTATAAATTAAGGCGAATGTCTTGTCCACTCAGCTAGTGTTGCATAGAAATTGACTTTACTTTTTAACAATTATTTGAAATCATTCTTGTACAGTGGCAGGATATTACCGATAAGATCAATTATTCAAATGTATTGTATAATTGACAGATAAATACAATTGAACAGTGTTCAACTGAACAGTATTTTCTTATTCTTATCAACAATTCACCTGGATATGCTTTTGTGTTTCATTGCAGTCCCTCCAAATAATAGACAACATGTGCGGAAGACATTTATTAATTCAATTAGGTTACTTTCTTGTTGAAGCAGTAACGTGCGGATTTTTATGGAAGCTATTTGTGGCCAACAATCCAGCATTGTTGAACTGTGTTGAACAGTTTCTTTACGGACAAAATTCAATATGTAAACTCCAATGTTGCATTCTTGGATAGAGTTTGCCGATTTAACATTGTAAACATGTATTACAACAAAATAGATTTTGTTAAAAGACAAATCGTTAACTGGTTTATGAGAGTAGCAATATCAAGTGTTCATCATAACATGCGGAATACTTATTGTCCATGAATGCGCTGGCAAAACAACGTCACTTTCTTTGGCTTTTCAATGTTAAAACATCATGATTCGGATCAGCATAATCCAGCTGTACACGTTTTGCAATTAAAGTTAAATATGCCCGCTCATCCCCCCGCCCACTACAGCATCGTAGAATACCGTACTTATCCGCCCATTTTCGGTAATAACCGTCAGCGACTGGTTCTCCTTCTGCGGTCTGATATCAAAGGGAAGCAAGGAAACAAAAACACACACCGTCGTACTTTCCGTTTACCACATATTTCAAGTAAAAACATTTCGGAGCCTTTTATGTGTGCAGGTATTCACAAAACATAATTCACTTACATTATTGCCATTCTATGCCTTTATTCAATCAACATCAGCCCACTTTAAATGATTATAAGCCTATAAGTTTTGAAACGTTGTAGGTACCTCATTTCCTAGAAAATAATTACATAAAAACTCACCACAAAACTATCTTAATCCACCACTTAATGTGGTTGTTTGAGGGTCAATATTTTTGCTAGAACGTTAAAATTATTGTTAGGATTATATTTAACATGCTCTTTTTAAAGACAAATTAATTTTAATGAAGGGATTCCAGGTTGCACAGGAATAAGTAACATTGACAGTTCAGCTGCTACCTTACCATTTTCAAGTCAGCATCTCATAGAGATCTTGCTACGACTAGATACTAATACAGACAAAATTATGGCTGCTGTCTTTCAAGTAGTAGTATTGATAATAACATTTATTAAGTAACATTAATCTTAGCGTATGGCTTGACAAGGAAAAGCTTTTAATAATGGCAACATTAAAACCAAAGTTATATAAAGCAACTACCCATTCGTACGTAACTGTGTATGTTAACCACACTGCGGTTTTGACCATATTCTAAGCCAGGTTGCACATGTGCAAAAAATATGATAAAAAAGATCAACAAAAAAACGCAGCGTTCATTAATCGCATCCCCCACACGACCAATTAAGTACTAACCGGGTTATAGTATGGTGAATGTCGGGCGGCTGTAACAGTTTTCTCAGCAACTACTTAGCACAGCCTCTTGAGAATTTGTATACAGCATTAACACGTAGTCCCATAACATGGGATTCGATTTCAGGTCTGTCGCTCATTCACTTCCTATTAACCGACATTGATAGTCAATGGTAGGAACTATTGGTAATAGTTTTCCCAGCAACTACTTATCACAGCCTCTTGAGATTTGGTATCGATACAGCATCAACACGTGGTCCCAAACCGTTAGAATCGATTTCAGATCTGTCGCTTATCCGCTAGTCAATGGTCAATGGTAGGAAATTTTCGTAACTGTTTTCCCAGCAACTGCTTATCACAGCATCTTGAGATTTGGTGCTACACAGAATAATCACGTGGTCCTATACCGCGGGACTCGATCATACGTCTGTCGCTTATCCACTTCCTGTTTATGGACATAGTTATTTTTCAACATAACATCACAGCCTCGCGATATTTGGTATTGCCACAGGGTATCGTACTGTGGGATTCGATTTCAGGTTATTTGTTTCATTATAAACATCAAAAACGTTAATCCAGACTAAAAAATTCATTTTTACAATACAGTTGAAATAGCTGAATATTAAAAAATTAAAATGCAACCGGCCAATTGTCTTTGATCTTTTTTAAGGTAATATTTGAATGAGTCCAAAGGTAAGTACGTTGATAATCAATTTATGTATACCTTGTTTATTTTATCTTTAAGAAAACCAAAACTTGTAAATATTAATAAATATTCTGTATAGTATTTTCTTGTACATAAAAATAGTTCTCTGCTTTTGATAAAAAAGACAGCAAGTCTTGGTTAAAGCTGTTGACAGCATGTATACATAGATCTAGAGTTGTCATTGATTTACTAAAATGCATAAAAGGGGATTCGCTGAAGATCATAAGCTACATCGGCTTACATATATTTAATAGTGAAAGGCTTAACCACATCCTATGACTCGAAATATCTTCCATTGGATGTAAACAGAGTTGGAAGGATACACTGAATATTTATTTCAACATTTAAATGGGACAAATTCACAAGTTTTTGGTCATACCACGGAATAATCAATAGAAAACTGTGTATAGTTCCGTGGTTATACACTCGGTCAAACATTTCTACAATCTGATAGAGTCCTTCAAAGAAAAAAGGCACATACGGTTCAGTTATCTTTATTTATGTTGCCAAATGTATCGCATTCTAGTACTGACTGCTAAATGTAAAACAAATCAGTACGAATACTTCCGTGAACGAATTCAACAATTCGTACCGTTAAATCATATTTTAATAACTTTTGTATAACTTGCATATCATGTGCTGGAATATGTTTTAACAAAATCAGAAGATATTCAAAGTCAACTATAATGCAGTATATGTATGTGACAAAAATAACTTTTTTATTTAATTCGAAATAGTTTTGTACTCATTTTTACTGTACAGTAAGAGTTACCTTTCTTTATATTCTGCTTTCGTGAAAATTGGCTCCGCCTTTCAATCTTCGTCTTTTTCCGTGATAATGCCATTTATGGAAGTTACAAAACCTTTTTTCATATGTTAATCGCGTTAGCATGTAAAAGGAAATTGTGGTGTTGTCAGCCTGAGAATATAAACTGTTACAGTTACATTCTCAGCGTCATGACGTACGGTATAAAACGTGTTGTGTACGTTCTATCGTGTACAGGTCTACATGTCGCAAGTTATACATTTCTAAAGACAGTTTGTTATACATTTCTAAACACAGATTATATTTTATCTTAGTTGCATGTTACCAGCTTCAATTTTGTCAAATCGAGATAATCGTAACGCTTAATACAGTACAGTATGTAACTCTCTGATCGACAACTATATTTTGACGAGTAATTAATCTAAAAGGTATGAATTGTCAAGTTTCAAAGCCTGGAGCTTTGGCAACGAATGACCTCCATAATTATTCATATTAAATTTTGTATCAAGTTTCTTTGACTGACTTTCTTTATATAACTAACTGTACGTTATGTAAATATTACAATATGTCTGTAGAAAGTCTGATGCCCAAGAATTCTTAGAAAAAAATTATGACGATGTGAGCATATGGTACAAATATTAAGATTAATATTTTAATTTAGAGCATATGCTCAATTTAATTGATGTTCAACTTTGTATTCATAGACGTTTTCTGTATTTAATTCTGTAGTAATTATAAGGGTTAATAAACGTTAATGAAAACGTTTATCTTAAGCTCTTTGCATAAAGTTCAAATTCATTGAATGTGCGTGCATTATCATTGAATTAAATTTGTTCTATAATGTTAATAATTAAGTGTTGACATAATTGCTAAAGACTGTCATATTAGCCTGACGCCAAAGGCCGAAGGCTAATATAAAAGTCCAAATCCCAATAAAAAGCCATTTTAAAAACACTCAATTTTTGACAATTTAATGAATTAACTACACATTATCTAAAAAAAGTTAAGTACTTAGTGAACAAAAAATGATAATTATGAAATTCCGTTGTCGTGAGGGATTGCAAATGAGATTCTTGTTTTAAAAATATATCGGAAACCTACCAAGCAGCAAAATTGCTACTTTTTCAATTGAAAAAAGCAGATTCATAATGGTCGAGCTGGAGAGCCAATAAAAATTCTCAAATCTCATGATAGCCGAGCTTTCTCTTATAGGCCGTATTTTTGCTTAATAACTTGTTTATGTTCATAATGTCGTGATGAATTTAATATTATAAATAGCCTTACATTTGAAGTGAAAATGTGCCTTATATTGAAAAGGTAATAAATAATAGATGGTATTAGTCTTGGCGGTACAGTAAAATTACAAAGGCTTCTTTTAAAATTGGTAAATAAAAAAATAGAATTTGCTCATATTACATTTATATTTCGTTGTTTTATATACTCATAATTTTAAACTTGAAAAAGCCATGTTTTCGTAGAAATATAGTTTTTATCGCTATTCTATAGTAGAATACATATTACAACTCAAACACATGCGTTTGGTGTTTTTTTTTTTATTTCAATTAGATTGTTGATTATACTATATTTCCGTTTATCATACTAGACCATTTGGAAATAGTTTTGTCACTTATAAAAATACTTACAGTTACCTTTCTGAATACCAGCATCTATGCAATTCTGGTACAATGATCAATTATAAATATTCGAATTTGTATAATTCTGTACTTTAAACTTTGTAACCTTCAAAAAGCGCATAATATTGTTAAATGTATCGGTAGTTTTGATTATTTCGAAATTGAAATTGAATTTAACAATTAAAACTATTTTACCTTCCGTTGTTTAAACAAAAATACAAAATCTACATAGACTATAATATAAAGTGATGATTTAAGTAAGAAATTGTGAACGCGCGTGTACCTTTGTATGTTATTTGAATATATTATTTAGGTACCTGACAAAGAAACCAAACTTAAATCATACGGATTTGTGTGATTGTTTGCATAGTATCGTACGCTTTTTTTTTCAATATAATTGACTAGTCATCTCTGCGACAAGTCCAACTTACTCGCTTTCCTGAATAACAATACAGTTCTAGTTATTACAAAATTCTATGCAAATGACCGACATCCTAACTAACATGGTTTCTGAATCAGCAGTGAGAACTAACGACCTTAAACTTATACCTATGCATTCATTCGTTGGTTTGTTGCAATTATATACCATATGATTCAGCTTTGATTTGTTTCGAGGACACATAGTGTTTATGATTCCTATTATGCTTGATACTGAATTCAATTCGTCAGTTAGGATTTCCCGTTAACTGACTGATAGTCGACTAGAACTAGATAAACGTAACGGTAAATAATAAATATAAAGATAGAAATAATTAATGAAAAATAACTGATCAACCCAGCGTAGATAATTCTAACCGGCATGTCTGGCGAAGCCCTAATACAAATAGTTTCCCTACGACTGAATGCATATACAATTGACTTCAATAACACAAGTTCTCGTCTTTTCGTAATTTACGAGTGTACTTAACTAAAGCTGCCAGAAGTAAAGACAAATAATTACTACAAGGAAGCATATAACTTCTTCAAATCAGTGATATATCCTATATATCCTTTTGCTAAGTGGTGTTAATGTATCCTTTCCTGTAAAATAGATACTTAGTGACATTTATGTTTCCAATAAATGGTGTTTAATTGCCCGATTTAGTCTCACAGAGGTTTTCTATTATTCACTTATTTGATTTTTGTAAAAAAAGCGCATTTCGGCAGAAAATGGACTTGAAATAAAATCAATGATAAAATGAGCTTACCAAAATAATAAAAATGTTTGCTTTGTTGAAGTGACTTATTAGTAAAACAAGCAAAGTAGACGGACTTTTAAACATCAGAGCTATAGCATGAAAATACTAAAAATAACATCGAACGCGTATAAATTTACAACAGAAAATCAGTACTGAATTGGTTTATTTGAACCAGCAAAACCTCTACAACTGTGGTATGTACAAATCGGTACGCATTTCAAAACTGATCCATTTACCAAAACAAAACAAAACGAAAACAAAAATTTTATTGTGAATATTGTAGATATACAGAATTAAATGTCAGATGATTGAGTTATGTGACAGGTGCTGAATTAAAAATAAAATCAAATAGAATACTTTGAAATGTTATAAGAAGCAGCTGCGATTTCGTGTTAAAGAATTTAATCCGTGTATAAAAATTTTAAAAACAAACATTTTCCATTTGACTGCTTTCGCTCTCCTTGACCTTTGTACAGATATAAAAGAGCACCGACAAAATAACTGAAATAACCTCTTCAAGACTCTCGAGAAAGATAATTTAAAACGTATAGTGTGCCTCTAGCTGCGCTGGTTATTAGTACTTTAAGTTCATTGATTAAATGATATTACGAAAATACACATTTATTTTGTAAATAAAAACGCTAAGATATCTGAATTTTAGACTAATAATATCAATGTGATTTGCTGCTCAACCTCTTAAATGCTAAAACGGACCCAACGGTATATGTTTCCTGAAAAAATCAATAAATCAATTCTATGTTTTCTGATATCTTGTCTGACTTTATGTTTAATCTCACATCAAGTTGTCTCTTTGTATGCATAATGAATAGCACATATTTAGATACACACTGATTTACGATTTGATGTGCAAGTAAATCGTATATTCACAGGTTGAGTTCTTTGAACGGTGTTGTGTTGACATTTTAACTTACAACGCGTAATAATATCTGTTAATTTTCAATATTGTCATTCGTTTCTTTCTTTCTTTTTACTTACCTTTTCCATTTTGTTAAATGATTAAGACGAAAGGACACACACAACCAAGCACATTGTATTTTCCAAATAAGCAAAATGAAGATACACGCTTTTAATGAATGTTATATACAGCCGATTACTTTTTTCGATAAGTTTTAATTATATACAGGGCCATTTGTTTGTTTAAAAACATCGTAAGTTCTCTTTTAATGTCAAGTAATGCATTAATTATTCACTTTCATCTATTCCAATTATAAATGAACATTAAAACCACAAAAAGAAAACATCCATTTATAAGTCAAAAGACATTGAATTATCAATTGTATATTTCCAATTATTTTACAAAAATAGAATAACAGATCAATGAACTTAAGTATCAAGTGATGTGATATTTCAAGTAATGCTCATATCATATATGGAAAAAGAAATTCTGAAAGAAATATATAAAAGTTATTTATAACAATTTACTGACCTTTAACTTTATTTTATTTTAAATTGATAATTGTACTTCGCCATTTTTAGCTTTTAGCAACATATTTGTATTTTAAAAGTATTGAAGTTGTAAAGTAAATAATTCATTTAACATTCATTTTTTTCCTTTTAGTTTTATTGTTATTAAAATATTTTTGAAAAGAAATGAAAAAATGAAGACATAAAAAACCGGAACATTGCACGGATATTAAGAAAGCTTTAACTTTCTTTATTTATATTTGAATGTATTTATACCTCTTTAATAATGTTTTTATTTTTGTGCTTTCTGAAATAGTGAATTCAATAGTATTTCATTAACGTAAAGTATGAAAATAAAGACATATCTATAGACAACAGCAATAAATTATTCCAAAATAAATATTTCCCTTCTCTTCTTCAAATGTCTCAGTCGTATCTTGCTGTTGTAAGACTATTTCTGTCATAACAATCTCGTTTTCTATACCTGGCACGTTTTGATTTGATACCAAGCATTATCCTAAATTTACGTCTAAAATTCGCATTACATAGAGGATATAAAAACGGATTCAGAGTGGAATTTAGGTAACCCACCCATGTCATCGCTAATAATAATCCTTGATCAATACAACCATCACAGAATGCCACAACCAGGAATAAGATAAAATATGGTAGGAAGCATAAAGTAAATGCCCCCATTATAACACCAAGTTGTCGTGCCGCCTTTATTTCTTTTGTCAAGGCAGAACTTTGGCGTATAGTTTTGATCCTGTTTTTGAAGTTAAACATATTTGATTGTCGTCTGCTACTCCGTTCGTCGCGAAAAACAAAAGCATTCCGCGAGTTGTTTTTCTTACAAGTCGCTGAAACAGTTGTGTCAATAATTGTTTCTGCTTCCCGTATTCTACGAAGTCCACTCATCAAAGAATATTTTTCTTTAGCCCTGACCCGTTTGTCCTCTGAACTGGAACACGAACTGATAGGAGTACTTGGTGAAGACACTGATAGGTCGCCTGATATGTTGCTACTATTTCGAACTAAAATGTGATTAGGTTTCTGAGCTGGTCTGGAGGCAGTAAATTCTTCATAAAAGTATCTTTCCACTTTTTCAGTTTCAGGATCTATGACGTTTTCATCATAAACGTACTCTACCTTACACTTTTTAGAATTTGTGTTGTTTTCGAGTTCAGGTTTTTGCCTTTGAATTTTCCTTGATTTATCATGCCTTTTATTATTCTTCAAAAATTTGGTCACAAAATACCCTTTACAGTTACGTTTTGGTTTTAAATTTGTCATTTTATATGCACATATGTCCGTTGCATTATTGGTTATATGAAGTGAGTCAATAACGCTGTTATTTTCAGAATTGGTATCTACATTTTGGTCACTAAAAGAGAGGTCATCATGGCACGAGGTCATTGTTGATACGTACGAGTTTAAACTTTTCACATTTCTCTGCCCGAGTTCCATTTCAGAGCGTTTTCTGATCTCTTGAAATATTTTGAAATAAAGGGCATACATTACAGCAAGAGGGAGGTAAAAATTAAAGAAAGCCGTAATCACTTTCAAGGCGCTATTTTTGGCATATTCTGTGTCGCATACATCTGCTGGCACAGTCCTTGTTCCTCCATGAAAGAAATGATGCCAACCGGCAATAGGAATGATCCAAAGTGATGACAGGAGCCAAGCTCCGGTTATCATTAAAACTGCTCGTTTCTTAGTTCTTTTCCTGATATATTTCAATGGTGATGTAACAGACCAATATCGATCTAGACTCAATATGAATAAATTCAAAATCGACGCTGTACTGGCTGTATAATCAATGCCTATCCATATCTGACAGACAGCAACACCAAAAAGCCAATCATGTGTGAAAATATACACAGTGCTTATTGGCATTACAAAGAGTCCAACAGTTAGATCAGCAATCGCTAAAGACACTATGAACATGTTGCTGACCTGAAAATATAAAGAAACAATATTAGGAAATAGCCCCAACCGCCGGCGTGCTCAATGACTTCTGATCAAGTAATATGCATGTTTACAAGGTTTAACACAAATTGAATAATGATAAAATAAAACTAAATATTTTATGATGCTGTAAAATGGAGAAAGCAAATTTTAATCATGATAATGGTTAAAAGTTAAAGAGTTAATCCAAGATTTTTGCCGGCATATATCATTTAACTATTCATTGTATCACTCTATGATGTTACATCCCTCACGTTGTTCTATGTATAATATAAATTCCGCCATGCGCATTTAAGCCTATAAAACATCATTATGCATGTTTTTCATTATGTACCCATTATCATGTTATGTTATGTCATAATGTTATGCGCGATTTCTATCTTTTTTCGGCACAAGTTTCCTTCCTTTTTTCTTTTGATGATTGTATTATATGTACTGTTCATTGCTATATATGTATTAAACATTTAATAAAGTGAAGTTGCCAGATTCATGACGTTTTGCGTATTATTTGTTGCAGTCACTGAATTCTATTCTTCGCTATATATACATTTTTATAGGTAATGTGTATTATTTCGATCATTTTGTTTGATGTACCCTTAATTAAGATATTTTTGACCAATGTTTTAGAATTTTTAAGGATGTATAACGTAAAATGGATCAGTCAAATGTTCGTTTCTTTTATTATATCATGTTTACTCTTTATAAGGATGTGGTCTAGTTTAATGGTTCTAGTTAAGTTTATTTTAAACAATATTTTATTTCAATCAAACATATATACGCAATATAATTACAATCAAATGCAAAAAGAAACTAGTTTCATTATATTTTGTTGATAATTTCTTTTTTTAATATACGAGATAATCCTAGTTTGTTATGTCAGCTTAGTTTGTTATGTCAAACATTTTGCTGTAACAAGATCATGTTAAATAGCATACAACGTAACGTTCAGCAAAGCAGTGTGATAACGGAATAGCTCGTAAGAGTGCACATCACGATATAAGCACAAAAATATATATAACACAATGAAATGATTATATAACCAAGACAGTGAATTCACTTTACAATGATCGAACTACATAACGCTCTGAAGTGTGAGCATAACAAAATAGAGAGCACACGCAATGTTCAATACACATCGTAATGAAGTATTTATATTGCGTAATGATTAATGTACATACACCAATGAAGCATGAACATAACGTGATTTATTTGTGCATATAACCAAATGAAACTCAAAAAGTAAGGAAGTTTGTACAAGACGCAAAGAAATCTACATACTATAATGGAACGAACAATGCACAAAGAGTATAGAAGTAATGTAATGTGAGGTAAAACGAACAAAACGTAACGAAATGGGCATTGATCAATGCACATGTCGTAATAAAACATCTACAAAATGCAATAAAGTATGTGAACTTAACGAGATAGAACATTCATATAGCGTATATTGATCAGTTAATATAACAAATAGTAAAGACACATGAACGATAAACGACAAGTAGAATAAGCTAAGGCAGCAAATGCGTTCTATACATGCGTCTGAAATTAACCTTTGGGAATATGTGATCTGTATCGAAATCACCCGAATCAAAACTGGCGTTGAAAAATCAAATACTCGTCGATCGTAAGCAACTTTATTATCTTATTATTGATTCTAGAAGGAAATGAATATCGCATCCCTGTGAAAGTGATAATAAATAATCCTTAACCTCGACATTACATTTCTCAGGATAATATTAAGGATTATCTTTCTTAGAAAGATTTGTTAATTATATAGTATTATGGTTTCAAGATAAGATGGGGTTTTTTTTCCCCATAAATTAAAAATACATATAGTGTAATCCTCCTGTCTATTAGTGTCTACAAGCAAACCAAAGTATAACAAACACATTCATAATTAAATGATAGAAAACTGCTTTTCAATACAGAATACCGAAGCTTCATTCTTATAACGGCTCTCTAACATGGTCTCATTTTCTATTCTATTTTATAAAAAGATACATATGCTGAAACACAATAAAGAAAATGTTTCTGATAAAAAAACGGATACGTGAACTACTAACCTTTCACATTATGGCATTTATAACGTGCTTCAAAGGCATAAAGGCAGTGAAAAATTCAGGTTAATACTGTTTCCTGATTAATTTGTACATTGTGTAGGTTTTTTTTATTTACATACACTCTTTGATAGCTGATCATTTAAAGGCTGTTTATTTTCTGACTTTACCCAAGTTAGCGTCTTACTTTGGAATGCGTTGTGTTTAATGATTTTTTTACGAATTTAGTTCCAATTGATTTTTTACAATGATACACCAGACAAAACATCACATTGTAATATCGCTGATTGTAAGACCATTTATCTAATGTGCCGAAATAATATTTTTACTTATTTCACGCAAATTAATAAATAAAAAAAAAACGCAGGAAGAAATAAAAATGATGAAATACATATTCTTATTTTGGTATGCTACGTTTGCTTTAATATGTTTTTGCTCAATTTGACAAAAGAAAATGAATATTTTCTAGGATTGTTTTATTAGATGAATGCTTTATTTAGAAGACTTAACAATTTTACATTAAAAACATTTTGTTTGTTTAAACACAAATGAACCGGTATCTATTTGGTTAGTTAGTTTTTATTTTATCTGTCTCATAGAAAAAAAATGTCTAAAACAAAATGTACGTCTGTCTTCATCGCCATGGACATTATAACAATATAAGTTTTGTGTTGTCACACAAAACAACTACAGATCATTTGATTTATCACAGTACTTAACAATATATTGTTTTGACAAGATTGCGGACTAAATAATGAAGACTAAATAATAACAGTTTCTCATTTACAACTTATTATTACAACAGTTTATTATTATTGAGATATTGAATATTGTATAATGTCTTCTCAAAACGAAATATACAATTTCAATAACTTAGACATTCAATAAAATGAGTATGATATGACACTATCACAGATAGGCAAACAATCAGCACCTGATATATTATAATGTAACATACATAATTTTTGTATCAATGCGAACTTGTAAAACGTTTAACAATGAATGTGTCTATTTATTTTGGTAATATGCAAATACACTGTTGCTTAACAGGGAATAAGGAAAAGTTAAAGTTTTAAAATCTGTTTCTGCTTTTAATGAAATAGTATCGGTTAACTGAAGAGATATCAGTCCAATAGAAAAGTTGAATGATAAAAATTTATCTTTATCATCATTTTTCAAAATTTCTTGCTGCCAAATAGATATCATGTCCAAAGTATTTTGCACTCATATTTTCGCGCTTGAAATTTTAATTCTTGAAATCTTTTATGTATAATTTTCTTTCAACAATGCCAATACCATGCAGATATTCATTAGTAAACATAACAATGATGAATAAATAACACGTTTTAAGGAGTGAAGATGAATGCAATGCGTGTCGACTATTTATGAATATTACTTTTGGAACCTATTCAAATTCCTTATCAGCGTTAATATTTCCCCTGGGCCTTGTTTTGTATTATGTTGAAATTTTCAGCCTTGTTATATTGATCTGAAAAAATGAATCATAAACAAACCAATTGCAAAGGAATATTAGCAACTGTCATTTCTTTTTATTCCAATTTTGTTATTCCTTTGAAGCAGAAAATTGAATTACGGATTTTTCCGAATGTAAAAATCGTGTGTTATGACAATGAACTCAAGGACTGAATTTCCGAAAGTATCCCCCAGATGATATTCTTGAATGAGATATTACAAAGTAATCTAGGACATTTTGAAGGAATAAAGTCTCAATCTGATTAAGGGATCATTTTATTACGGACTGGTTACCTCTTCCCAGATACTGTATTCACAAATCTTTTGTAAGAATTTATGAAATCAAGCTATTAATTTCAGTCATTACTTTTCCTCTTGATATACATAATTGATGTTAAAGCCGGTTGATCTTATTATAGAATATGCCTATATAAAATACAGAGACATCATAAGATATTTTTCTCCTTTTGTGGTATCTTATGTTTAATTCAGTTGTTTTTGTATGCTTTTTATAAGTTATCTATTAGTCAGTATCTGATTAATATCAAAACGTTTGTTCATCAATTCATTTAATTTTAATCGATTGTTTATTTTTGTTAGTGATAAATATTTTTAATAACAACATTATTTGGTACAATTGTAAATTATTTGAAATATAAAACTATATGATAATGATATGAAATAGCATTCGTATTATACATATTTGTAATGGTTTTATGTTGCAAGTTGATGATTTCAGTATTTCAATAGTTCTGCTTTAACCAAAAAAGTATTTTATGTAATATGATAAATGATTTTAAAACTTTCAGTGTCGGCTTACAGTGATGCTAGGTACATGAGAGATAATACATTTTTACAATTATCTCAACAGTCTTATTCAAACCATGTCTGCGACTTTCTATTTAACCCTTTAGTTTTAATTGCTATCGAAAGGTCAAACCTGTTTAATATGAAATGACGTGTACTTATTACACGGAAAGACCTTTTGATTTAATAACAAGCATAAAATTTTCAATATATAAACCAGATATATCGGCATTTTTGTTAATCTCTAATCATGGGTGTTGATAACACGTAACACATAAACGTGATTTTTCAAAATATATATCAAAAGATTGTTTTTTATGTTAATCATCGTTACTACAATTCTTACCAATGATTATTATAATATTAACTAATTTTCTACATCATACTTCTACCGGAAAGGTAATTTAGGACAGAAGAACGTCGCGTCTTTTAGCAACAGTCTGAATTGTGTAGGCGCTTTTATTATATGTTTTAATGCGTCATGAAATGTAATTTTAGCTCAAATATAGAACCAGTCCAAGATTTTCAAAATGGCGGCGCCCAGCTGATTAAAGATTTTTCTCAAACATGTTATACTTAGACATATATTTTTTTTTTAAATTTTAATTTTATACTTAGACATATATATATTTTTTAATTTTAATGTGATTTATATGCATCATACATGTTATCTAAGAGCGCTACAGCCCTCTCGGGATATGCAGCCCCACTCAGACTTAAATATCTGGTAGAGTTACATTACGCGATTAACGTGTATCACTTAAAATCACTTCGATTTTTTAGGGTTGTACACTTTGAAATATTATCAACATTGAAGTGAAGTATTAAAACTCAGTCAGAATCATAACACAACAAATATATCGAGTGTGATACAGAGCAAATTTATCTTACTATGCAAATATCGACGAAAGAACTGAAGGAATAAAGTTTCATTCACAGATTGAATGTATGCCGTGGAATAATTGTATTTGTTTTGTGAATATGTAGCGGCAACATAATGTTCCAATTATAAGTTAAAGCTTATATGGAAATGTCTAAATTAACATTATTGTATTCGATAGTACAAAATGAATAAATATGCATATATCTAACATGAAATTGGGTAGGCGAAAAATGAATGCTGGTAAAATGAAAACTATACTCAATGCACAAAATGATCTTATATGAAAACAAAAATACTGATCTTAAGCATTAAGTTCGACTTAAAACAATTGCGTTGATAATAATTAAGACAGTTTTGAAATTGTAATAATTTCTCAATATTTTATCTGTGAAAATGTGTTTTTAAATTCAACATAAGAGTAATCTGACTATTAAATAAAATGATTGTACAGAAAATCACATTGTATAGCTTTGTTCTTTTGTTTATTTTTTAGTTTAAAACAAGATATCAGTCATAACATTAAATTATTGTTCCATTTTGTTTGCGAATTAGTATTATTATATCAATATAAAAGAGGCATCCACAACTGGCTTTTATCAAGTCGCTGGGCCGCCTCTGATTGCTATTGCAAAGGCTTACTTCAGTTTGCTTAAAGGTGGGTTTTCCACTTAGCTGACCACTCCTTAAATCTTGAGTCATACATATCAGGGGCACATAGGTTTTCATAAACGTCATTATGTCTTTATAACTGACATGCAACTTAGACACAACTGTAGTACTCTTATTTATAATCTACTATGGATTCTGAAGATATCTTAAAGTTCATAGAATTCAGACATGTCGAATACACCCATATACCAATATAGAATTTAATTATTGTATCGAGATTCCTTTTTTAAATTTCCTGAGATACCTCGTAAGGTTAGAATCAAATACTATTTGTAAAAATATATGGCATTTGACATGATGGTATTGATTTATCATCCCATAGTAGAAAAAATAGGTGTTACATTTGCATTTATTTTCTTATTTATTTATTTGTATGCAATAACTCAATGAATATGTGTGAAAGATACGATTTAAAAAATTTCAAAAAATATATGGAACACTCGATTGTTTTAATTTGACTGAATAAATGTAACGCATCCTGGTGTTATAAGAGTAAAACATGCTGCATTCAACATTGTCCCGAGTAAGTAAAAGACTAAAACAATGAAAGCTATAAACATACCATGTTTGAATATGTGTGTACTTGATTATATTGTAATTTATATAACCTATGTGTATTTATATATTCATTCATTTCATTTCATGAACAAGTGAAATAAAAAGTGTATTTCTTAGCAATAATTTACGTCTTTCAGATATTCATAATTACGAGAACAATACTAGTAGTTTAATGAGCAATCCTTTCATCAAAATATTGAAGAAGATATTTATACATGCGTTTATTTATTGTACGTTGTTTATTACTAAAGGCACATTAAGACTTTCTGTAGAAAGGGTAAACATGTGTTTTATTATGTTGAAATAATGATTTGAGAATATGAAATATGCTCATCACCTGATAGTGGTGAGTGTGAAATAATTAGTAATAAAGGTAGCAAAATACAAACAAATTAGTAGTTTGACTCCAATACAAAATGTTTTTAATTGTTACAACCGTACTAATTGCAAAAATGCAAAAATATGCAAAAACTGCAAATAAATAAATAATAATAATAGTAATAATTATCTTATAATAATACAAAATGGCTCAGCTCTACCGAAAACGAGTAAGGTTTAGGAAATTAAGGCGACCAAAAAATCAGATTTTGCAAATCAAAACATTAATTTTTTGCAGGTTTAATGGGCCTTTAAGACGTGATATGAAGTAAACATAATTGTTGATAAAATGAATGGGTTCTTCATCATATAAAAATTGTACATTTTTATCTAATATGGAGTCGCGCTTAACTAGATTTTGTTTCTCATGTTACACTGAGGTGTGCATTTATTATTACGAAATATATGAAACTACATTGATTTTTTTTCTAAATTCTATACATAGAAAACAAAAAATGCATCCCATGTATTAGTACAAATGGTCTTTATATATTTACTTAATTTGTTGTCCTTATTATTAAGAGTATTTGTGAGTATCTTTCCATGTTTTTTGTTGCTGTTTTTTTAAATACGCTGTAAGATTTTTAACCTATTTTTTATAACAAAAAAACTGATATTTTTACATCAATATTTTTATATGTTATATGAATATACTTATGAAATTAATCATACCAAAAACAAACAAAAAACAAAAATGACTGTTATAACAGCTTGAATTTGTCTAAGAATAATTTCAAAGTACTTTAAAAATTGGAATTGAGCTGTTACGAAATTTATCAATAAAGTGCTTAAGCGTCAAATGTGTGTTTACAGTGAATCTAATATTTCCTAAAAATCAGTTTTTAATAATAAATGACACGTTGTGAAATGATATATCAAAATACGGCATATATTGTTATATTGACGACAACTATGTAACGGATAATTGCAGCTGGCCAATAGTATAATGTAGATATGAAATTTGTTTGAGACATGCTGTTAATTGATGCATAGAAAATTAGAATGAAATCAAAATGAAATCAAAAATATATCGGCGGTATAGATGGGCGTAATACTCAATGTTGTATTATTTCAAATTAGACGAAGATAAATATTGTAAAACAAAAAGGTCTTAATCCCCGTAATATGCAATTTATCATCATTCATTTACCGAACGAAAATAATGCTTAAAAGTCGACTTACTTTCTAATCAATGAAAAGCGTTTAACTGAAGAAGTTTACTTATATTTGTAATTATTGATAATGACTTTAATTTAAAACACTGATCTCTGTAAAACTATTGGTTTAATATACATACCGACTGAAGACGTCGCTCAGTCCTTACTGCATGTAACACCATTGCGTTGCCAACAGTTGTTAAAAGGCATAAAAATGTTAAAACAATACCAAGCGGAATTTCTCGCCATAAATCCCGACCTGAGTCTAATTCCGGTGATAATGACGTATTCGACAAATTGCTGAATAAATATTCCAAATCATTATCCGTAATTGAGAAAAAATCCGTTGTAGAATTTGGATGAAGTATCTCTACTGAATTTCTCGAGTTCATTGCAGTAAATGTCATGTAGAAATTATTCATGTAACTTTTTTCAAAATCTTTACAACATCAGTGAACTATTGTTTTTTGTTTTTTCTGTCTTATAGTTGTTATATAATCATCAGACATAGTTAACATATTTTATTATGATGATAACTGATCAAAATAATGTAACGAGTATAATTCTTAACATCTGGTTTCTTATGGCAAATTAATTATAAACACAATATTATCAGATTCCAAACATAACACAATATCCATCCAAGCATACTTATTTAGTCTTTCTTTACACGTGCATGTATTCTTTCATCCCAAACATTTAAACTATGGTGTATTTGTTTATAACGATAAGTGTTAATGTTAGAATTTTTTTAATTCGCTTGCATTTAAGCAAAACTCAGGTTAAGTTTAAGAATTCCTGTTATTATGTTTTTACAAATATATCCCTGTATGTTTTAAATATAAGATAATCCTCATATAGAAATGTGAACGTTAAGATGATTTACGTGCGTGCTGCAACATGCATTTCCCGAATCTAATCTTAACATCTAATGCATTGTTTTGGTCAACATATAAATGTATGAATATATTGACTGCTTAAAATACGTTAACAAGTTTACAAAGCTATGTTTTATATTACGAAAAGCTATTATTTCCATTGCACTGTTCAAATTATTTTAAAACGACAAAAGCAAAGTCAACCTATGGAGCTATTGTGTTAATATCTTTTTTGTTGATTTAGTTGCTGTTCCACTTATAATATGGAGAGATACGTATAATTTATAATGGTAACATTTACAAGATCCATACACAACCACCTCATATTTTAAACACATAAAATATGTACAAATACTCCTATATAAATGCACAAAAAGTAATTTTTATTTTTAGTTTTATTTTCCAAAAGTCTTCATAATAATTGTAATATTCTGTTGTTTTTTCTTCTGCTGTTTTTACATTTTTCATTCAATATTTTTTTCTCCTCAAATGAGTAGTTTTATTAGAATTTCCCGACGATTTACGTCCAATTTAACATTTAATTCCCTTTTCACATAAAACGTCTACGCATCGTCATCTTTTCTCCGTGCTATATTCATGAATGAAGGAGAAGAAAAGATATAGACCATTTTCTTCGTTAGCCAGAGATTTTGGTATCGGAATTTCTATCGAGCGATAAGTATCTCTCTATTTCTCTCATGAATTGTAGCAGATTCATTCTCTTGCATTGAGGTATGAAAATATCAACGCATACAAATGTTTAGTTAAACCTTAACCCGCTGAATTTGTGAAATGAATTTGGCATGTTTTGAATTTGAAGCAGTTCATAAAACGTTTATGGGATTTTAATATCAAAATACAGAAATTGAGCTACCATCAGTACAATAGGGCCTGGTGAGTCTGCAGAGATGTTTATGCTAACCTGGAACATTTTTGTTGGCAACGAATAAGCACTTGTGTTTATAAAATAGCCGGTTTGGAGGTTAGACATAACTAAGCTTGGAGGATACCACAATGTTTTTAAAATAATTCACTATACGAACTATTTCATCAACATATTTTTAGATAAACTTTAAATGGTTACATATACACATCATATACTAAATCACTTAAATATGTGCATTATTTTTTTAAATGAGTACATGTTTAGTGTATCAATAAGTCTTCTTCCAGTTATCACAAGAAAGGTACAAAAGGTACACGACACAAAAGGATAGTACATGTCATTTCGTATAACATAACAGGAAAAAAGATTATAGAAGTCATTGTCTATACACATGTTCATATACAAAATAAACATATATAGACTAAGTTACAACAATCCGTTATTTAATGCAGAAATATACCGTTAAATTCGGACTGCTACTTAAAAATCTGGAAACAAAGTGATCCCTCGGATGCATTAATCACAACAAAATTACAAGAGAATTGCAGACTCGGTTTGATTGAGTCTGTACCTGAGGGATAATGA
Source organism: Ruditapes philippinarum (assembly GCF_026571515.1). Taxonomy (NCBI): domain Eukaryota; kingdom Metazoa; phylum Mollusca; class Bivalvia; order Venerida; family Veneridae; genus Ruditapes; species Ruditapes philippinarum. Next base: position 14,548 of record NW_026864938.1, on the reverse strand, counting down.
AAATGTGCAACATCCCTCACGTCCCCTCGTACCGGCTTGAGCGGTACTCCATTCTCAACACTTAATAATGCTGGCATCAATGATCTCGAAGGACCAGAAAAATATAACAACACTGAAGTGAAGTACGGGACAACTTTTCACAGCTGCCACTCAATTTCGCAACAATGCGGTTTGCTCACCTTTAAGCTTTAAACGCTCATTTTGATCGTCTGGACACCACAAGAAGAACAAGAGTCGATGCGTTATCAATTTATTGTATCATAGTTTGGGGACCTTTCTGTTGAACATGTGTCCGATTTAAATTAGTTTACATATACATGCACCGTGCGTTAACTGAAGTGCAGGTATTAGTTACCCCCACTCCAGAGCATGCCCATTGATTGGCTCATTTTTGCTGGGGTTTACTTATTGTGACGGCAGAGAAAGGGAAAGTTACAAATATATTATATTTAGATGCTCGTTCATTGGTTACTTTTCTCCGGGGTTTCATATTGTGACAACAGGGAACGTGTTTTAATGTTTGACTATGATACAAAAGAGAAAGAACATCAAAACACTCGGCAATCTGATTAAAACTCGGGGGCTACGCCCCCTCGTACAAATCAGATAGCCTCGTGTTTCGATGTTCTTTCTTGTACTTAAACAAATGTAGCTATTTTAGGTTTTTAATGAAATTAATAAAATGCAGCTTTCAATTTAAAAGTTTTTTTAATTTTTGTAGTACATTTCTATTTCATTTATGATATCATCTTTTGTGACAAGGGACTATTTTATTATATGCCTTTTTAAGAACTCTGCTTCGACAAAGGATAACAAGAGCACCGCTAGGCGGAGCATTATATGCCCGAAAGTGTTTTTTTTAGTAAGGATGAAGCATTTGTAAGACATGGGAATTAGCTGTTCATCCTATAAAATTTTACAGATGTAGGTTGATTAATACTTAAGTTATTAATAATGACCTTAACCTTTGACCTTGTGACCCCAAAATCAATGGACCTTTCCGGTGTTTACAGTTTTATGTAAATTGGCTAACTTGTTATCCAATCGCTACTCTGAGATAATACATAGTCACTGGTTGACCTGGTTTGCACAAAAGAGCACGTGCTTATGCTTGTGATACTGTTTGTGAGCAGTTGACCTAGCAATGAATGGAAAAGGTGTGGCTAAATGTTACGCTACGAAAAACCGGAAAGGTCCATAGGGGTCTTCTACCTTATATGGACAATCATCCTAAGAAGTTCGAATATTGTGGGCCAAATGGAACTTTAGATATGCTCCGGAAACTGTTTTCAGTTTTAAGGTAATAGTGACTTTGACCTTGTAACCCCAAAATCAATAGGGGTCTTCTACCCAATATGGACAATCATCCTATGAAGTTTGAATAAAGAGGGCCAAATATAACTTATGTTATGCTCCAGAAACTGTTTTCAGTATTAAGGTATTTTGTGACCTAAACCTTTGACTTAGTGACCCAAAATTAATAGGGGTCTTCTACCCAATATGGACAATCATCCTATGAAGTTTGAATATTGTGGGCCAAATGGAACTTACGTTATGCTCCGGAAAGTGTTTTCAGTATCAAGGTAATAGTGACCTTGACCTTTGACCTTGTGACCCCAAAATCAATAGGGGTCTTCTACCCAATATGGACAATCATCCTATGAAGTTTGAACATTGTGGGCCAAATGGAACTTAAGTTATGCTCCGGAAACCAAATTGCTTACGGACGGAGACTGTTTTCAGTTTTATGGTAATAGTGACCTTGACCTTTGACCTTTTGACCCCAAAATCAATAGGGGTCTTCTACCCAATATGGACAATCATTCTATGAAGTTTGAACATTGTGGGTCAAATGGAACTTAAGTTATGCTCCGGAAACTGTTTTCAGTATCAAGGTAATAGTGACCTTGACCTTTAACCTTGTGGCCCCAAAATCAATAGGGGTCTTCTGCCGAATATTGACAATCATCCATGGAACTTAAGTTATGCTCCGGAAACTGTTTTCAGTATCAAGGTAATAATGACCTTGACCTTTAACCTTTTGACCCCAAAATCAATAGGGGTCTTCTACCCAATATGGACGATCATCCTATGAAGTTTGAACATTGTGGGTCAAATGGAACTAAAGTTATGCTCCGGAAACCAAATTGCTAACAGACAGAAATTGTTTTCAGTTTTAAGGTAATAGTGACCTTGACCTTTGACCTTGTGACCCCAAAATCAATAGGGGTCTTCTACCTAATATGGACAATCATCCTATGAAGTCTGAACATTGTGGGCCAAATAGAACTTAAGTTATGCTCCGGAAACCAAATTGCTAACGGACGGAAAATTGCTAACGGACGGAGACTGTTTTCAGTTTTATTGTAATAGTGACCTTGACCTTTGACCTTTTGACCCCAAAATCAATAGGGGTCTTCTACTCAAAATGGACAATCATCCTTTGAAGTTTGAATATTGTGGGTCAAATGGAACTTAAGTTATGCTCCGGAAACTGTTTTCAGTATCAAGGTAATTGTGACCTTGACCTTTGACCTTTTGACCGCAAAATCAAGAGGGGTCTTCTACCTAATATGGACAATCATCCTATGAAGTTTGAACATTGTGGGTCAAATGGAACTTAAGTTATGCTCCGGAAACCAAATTGCTAACGGACAGAAATTGTTTTCAGTTTTAAGGTAATAGTGACCTTGACCTTTGACCTTTTGACCCCAAAATCAATAGGAGTCTTCTACCCAATATGGACAATCATCCTATGAAGTTTGAACATTGTGGGCCAAATAGAACTTAAGTTATGCTCCGGAAACCAAATTGCTAACGGACGGAAAATTGCTAACGGACGGAAACTGTTTTCAGTTTTAAGGTAATAGTGACTTTGACCTTTTGACCTCAAAATCAATAGGGGTCTTCTACCCAATATGGACAATCATCCTATGAAGTTTGAACATTGTGGACCAAATAGAATTTAAGTTATGCTCCGGAAACCAAATTGCTAACAGACGGACGGACAGACGGACAGACAGACGGACGCCAGGGGTATAACATAATATGCCCTTTCGGGCATATAAAAACACTGAGAAAATTATTAGTTCATACTGCAGCGATCATATACCTGTAGATAATAACGGAATTGTAACATTATTCGTCAGACAGCTGTGCTTGTCAACCTGTTTATATTCACTCTATAACGACATAACATATCTTTATTCTATATTGTACCACATAACCATATGCTAGATAACTATATGAACTCAGTCACATCTATATATACATAATGTTAATAAATTTTTACATTAAAAAATATATAAACGTTGATTATGTATTCCACATATTAATGTATACAATTTATAAGACATTATTGACTGATGCTCTTAGAAAACTTTGACATAGTTTATGCACGTGCTGAGAATAAACATAGACAGAAATAAAGTATTTTCTAGGAATTACATGTTTAATGGGCATCACAGACGTGTTTTCAGCTTTATTATGGAAATGGTCAGAACAGAACAGTGTAAATACGGCACATACATCAGGTTTTAAAGTAATTATCTTGTCTGCTGCACATAGTTAAGAACAGATAAACTTCATGATAAACAAACCCTTTAATATTCGTTATATAAGGTACTTTATCACCCCATTATTTTCTAATCAAGACAATTTTAATGCTTGAAAAAAAATATTACGAATGAGTATTATTTTTGAAAATTTCTGCATAAATAACATTAAATCTTATAAAATAAAGCCAAGTTTATTAAACGATGCTTAACTGATATATAAATTTATATATATTCTGAATATATTACTATGGTATATAAACATTTAAAATATGAGCAAGAGTACAGTATTAGTCAATTACTCTGTGTTCTTACAGAAATACACTACACTTTGAACATTAATCCCTTGATGTAGACTAAAGTATAATAGAAAGCTATGATGCATACATACATGGAACAATTATCGCACTTATGTCATATCATATAAACATTTTTTAAATTTGTTAATACAATATTGCTTTCCTTGTTAAAATTATTTCTAATATGTTATGATCAAAATTACTTTTGAACATATTTAAAACAAATTCAGTGCGTGAACCAGGCATTTAATCATTCGAGGACTAGGAAATATAAAACATTTATCTCTCCAATTACCATTTAAATTTGGTAATATATCTCGGTAGATGAATATAATTTTTTTCCCCATATTTACTTGTTACTTACACTATTAACATTTCCAGCAACAAACCCTATACATATATCCAAAATACATTTTGTTTTATCTTTGTATCGTGCTTATCTATTGCTAATAATTTCTTTCTATCAGTCATATTTAAAAGTAGGACTAAATTTGTTTCCAAGGTTTATTAAAATACTAATTAATTACATTTACTGTAGAAGGCAATGCATGAACATTTCCGTCATAACTGCAAATAAATTGACTATTGTGGTATCATGTACTGTAAATATGGCGATCATACATAATGTCCGACAGTATAGAGGTTATTCGTTTGTTCTCGTGTCATATCCAATATGTCCTTAGATATCTTTGCGATTAAATAAACTGTCAGTATTATTCTCGGACAGGCGTTAAGAGTTTATACTGCTTGCAAAACAATTCAATCATATGTTTAATGAACGCTGCAAAGACGTGGCGATACTTGATAAAGATAAAACAATATCTACAAAGCATAAATGCCATAACTCCGAGACTATACTAATCGGTACCATTGGTATACGATGTACTGCATGTTTCTTTGTGATTCAACATTTTATCGGTCATCCTAGTACTACAAGAACAGTGACAATATTTTTTATTTAGTTACCGAAGTATGTCATTTTAAACTTAAAGTTATAACGTTAGGCGGTGTCAATGAAATGACAATTTCGATAATAATGCAAATTGGTTTTCCATATAAAATAGAGAAAAACAGAATCCCTAAAGAAAGTCCAACACGCCAAAATTGAAAATGTTGCTCGGTTTGATTGAGCCTGTTCATGGACGGTACTGGAAAGTGCAAGTTACCGTCCACGCCCCCTAGCACCGGCTTAAGCAGAATTCAACATTTAACAAGAAAATGGTGAAATTTTGAATTTAGAAACATCCGCAGATGTGTTCATACGGCGGTCATCATGAAACCTTCAATGTGACACAGTAGTGCCATTCCATGAAAAGCGGCGTATGGTCCCCAAGTAAAAGAATGCTTGTGCCCTAAACGAGAAAACAATGGGCGGAACTGAATAAAATGGAATTTTGAAAGGGGATCTGAGGTTATGAAGCCTGCATATCACAGATAAGACGTCAAAAGACAAATTTAAAAAGCAGGCAACATATCCTAAGGGTGATTATACAGTATTCAAGTAGGAATACTGGAACCACCCAAATAGAAAAAGGCCGAATAGAAGAAACTAAAAGTACCACATATCATGTATACACAACAATAATGTCGTGCTGAACGATCTTCAAGGATCGAAAATATAACATCATTGATTAAATGTAAACCTTCTGAGTATCTGGAGAGTATACATGGTAAGATTTAATGTTATTTTTCTATTTTTATAATGTAAACATATTTTAAAGATGTAAACATGTTTGATACTTCATTTTATACAATTTATTTATGAAGTGTGTATTTACAATTTTTACCTCTTCTAAGTTTGGCATTACATGTTAAAAATCTATCAGTGGTGTAGATTTCACCAACACCTCATAGGTTGTTGTGTATAAGATCATTTTTCAATGTGACTGTCGGCGAATGTGTTCGAATTTGTGGAAAGAAACGGCAGATTTGTCACAGACCTAAAGTTTTTTAGGGTTCCACATGGTCAAGGTTTGACCTTTTCAAGAAGGGTATAACTATTCTTTGGTAAAGTAGACGATTCTGCTGACAATGTAAACATTTTTGTAAATAACTGTTTTTCTTCCTAAAACGATAACTGCACAATGTCATATTTAAAATGATATGTATTGAGTCTCCGTCATATTATGTCGGTCTGTTAGTAAAAAATGAAAACATAATAAAATATTTTAAATTGGTGTGTTAAATTAGTTATCAACTTTAGCCTTTTATATTCAATTATAGCAGATAATTCTTCACCCCGATTTCGTTTGCTTAATTAATTTTGTAATTCAGGTTGGCCATTACGCGGACTCTGTGGATTGTCAATTTCTGTGTAGCTATTCACTGACACGGAAAGCAATGGAAATGCGCTTTGCAGAATGAAATGAGGTTTTAATGTGCACTGTGATTAGACGCGATGGAAATGCAAAACTGCAACAAAAAGTCCTGTGAAGATTGTCAGCCTAACGAACATTCACCTTTCTTTAAAAAAAAACGAGTTTGTTGTCAGCAAATTTGTTGTTTTATTTCTTTTGTCGCGGACGTATTCAAGTGAAATCTGTCTTAGCTTTCGTGACTTAGGAATAAAACCATTTAGAATCTATACTTTCAAGATTCCTGAGGATCGAGGTATAAAACCGGTCTTTAACAGCAAAAAAATAAACATCGTTATGGCTAACTTCCTAGATTGATTCTTGAAATATCTTGCAAATTCACATTATATAGTTGAAATCTTAACAATTTACTTGCTTTGAGACAAGTATCACTTTTCTCAAAGATTCATCATGCAATATATATCTTTTTAAAACCAGACGTAAAATTTTGTTCTGTTAATAGTAACATTACTAAGACATAGGAAAATGGAAAAGAAAATCTGAAATTTATTTTAAAAATTAAAGCGATTATCCACTAATACCTATTTATTACTTATATATACAATGAGTTTAAAAGTAAAAATATCATTAGTCTAAGAGGTATATCGGACTATATATTTAATATTTTACGCAAATTAACTTCCAATATTCTTTAAATGAGTTTTGTCATACACAAATCAGTACACTTCATTAAATTCATTTATAATATTAGATGTGGCTTACATGATCTCTATGTCACATGTTATGTTTAAAAAAAAAGAAAGAAAAAAAATCCCTAAAGAAAGCCCAAAACAGCAAAATTGAAAAGTTTGCAGGCTCGGTTTGTTTGAGCCTGTTCATGGATGGTACTGTCAAGTGCAAACTACCGTTCACGCCGCCTACCATCGGCTTAAGCAAAATTCAATATTAAACATAAATTGGTACAATTTGGAACTTTGAAACATCCGCAGATGTGTTCATATGGCAGTTATCATGATACCTAATCTGAAAATCAGAAGAAGGGAGGTCCTTTGAGTGCAAATACTGTCGCTAATTTTTAGCTTTTTTCTATTGTTAAATTAAGTTAATCTCCTTTTGGCGCGAATCTAGCATGTTTATTTAATGTAACTTTTACTATAAGTTCTCCTATTTCACGTGTTTTATTGAGTATTTGCGCTTATTTAATATTATCTATGACACTTAAATTCCGTCTTGCTTCTTATTTATTTTTGGCGGGAAATATTCACATGTTCACAATTGTTCACGATTATCATGCTTTTCTTGTAATTATTAAGTTCTTTTGGCGCTACTTTTTGACTACTATATATATTGATGTTATTGTGTTCTAGCCAGTTGTAATTAAAAAGAGTTGTTGAAAGTCATTGTAAAAGGAGTTACTAAAATTGTGTTGAAAGTTCTGAAGGTAGGAGTTTTGTATTAAAGGAAAAATTAAAAGTGAAGAAATGGATTTAAAGGTGTTAGAATTATTTCAGTGTAGTTAAAAAGTGTTGAAAATTGGCTACAAATACGAACAAATTAGCGGAGTCTGTCCTTGATAGATAAGTTAAAGTTCGCGCATCTCTTACGTTCCATAGCACCGGTTTAAGCAGTATGATATCCTCAACAACTTAATTATAGAATAAACTAAACTTAAGTTATAGATGACTGCAAATTCCCAGTGGTAGATAACTCACGGCGTGAAAATTAGAATTAAGGTATCAACGTTCATTCATAGTGGTATCAGTCTACTATATCAGTAAGTTGTAGCAAGGCTATGTTCCAATTATAGCATTAAGCTTTTATGTAAATGTCTAAATTAGTTTGCCTTCTTTGCCATGAATGTTTGACATCATTTACAAATAATAGATTTTGTGTAAGTGGTACATTCAGTATACATTCAATCTATCCGTCAAACATTTTCAATATGGTGCAAGTGAAATAAACATATTCAAAATAAATATAAACGTGAAATATGAAAATGTATTAAATTGCATTTAACAGCAACGAAATGCTAATTCAAAATGTTTGAAACTATTTTCAAACATCTATTTTATTGTCTCATTAAAAATATTTGTCAACGAACGAACCCCAAAATCAAAGTTTCAGGTTATTATGTATAAAAATAATTTAAAACTAAGTATACTAATGGTATTTAAATTGTCAAATAATGAATAACCGCACTTTCTACGTGTTTATAGTCATTTGAAAGCCGCTTGCACGAAAATGCCGACATATTCAAAAGTATTGCCTCTACACTGAAGCGCTTCATGAGACAGCAAAGGTTTATCTAATTAATTTTGAGTAACGCATGTTATGTAACAGATAATTATTTTGATTGTTGATAAGATTACTTAACATAAAATTCCATTCATTATGGAAACTACCATTTAAACCAATAAATTACAACTAATTGCAAATCACATATAAGTAATGTAATAAAAACACTTAATCCCTGTCTTATTTCTTTGCCTGTAAAGATAAGAGAACACATGTTTCTTTGCCTGTAAACATAAGAGGACATTTTCATCTTCGTATTGCTTTATATTGTATTCTATTATAATTTCTGTTGTTACTGAAGCATTCAGCAGACGCTTAGTCTATACATGTTTTTAATTTTGATGTTTTTGTATAAACAATCTTTCACAGTTATTTGTCAACAAATGTTTATGACATTGAGTGAAATTGAAGTACTTTTGTAATCAGTGAATTTAATATTGGGCATGATTACTTCCAATTTCCTGTAACTCTGTTGTTGAGATTGTTCATGATGCAACACAATCTTCTCTGTGCTGAAATGTATTGTCTTTTCAAAACAATAACACAAAAAGTGCATGAACAAACATTTTTATGCAAAATACAATTATTTGTGAAATGCCAATTTGGTAACTAATAAGTGTAATGCAAAACAGACGTATTCCTTATCGCCTCAAAGTTATTGCAATCATTAACAGAATTCTTACAGAGACGTACTATATTATGCAAGAACGTAACTTGCCTTATATCTGCTGTAATTCATATTAAAACTTGACGCTGCATTTTTCCGGACTTAAAAAGGTAAGTAAACATGTAAATAAAATACAATAATATCTCATTTCTAAAATAACTTGTTTTATACAATACGTAAATCCTTGCTTACTACAGGTGTATAAAACATTTTTCACTTGCTAGGTAAATATAAAAATAATTTATTAAGATTAAATTTGCCATTTATACAATGCAACAATAAACCTTGTTTTACCTTTCTATATTTTTTTCAAACGTCTTGGGTATTTGATTGATAAGTAAATAAGAACAATGTTAACTGTTATGTCATCTTCATAACTTTATATGTAATACAAAGATCACCAAAACACGAGGCTATCTGATTTGTACGAGGGGCGTAGACCACAATTTTGAATCAGATCCGAGTGTTTAGATGGTTTTCCGAGGGTTTTTGGCTCCTTTGTATCATAGGCAAAAATAACTAGACCTATCACTGAAGGTGGTTAATACCCCCACCAGCCACCTTGACATTTTGAAAAATAAGTGGTCTGAAGAAAAAATTGAACTCAATATATATTAAACGAATTGCAATCCCAACTGGGTAATCTTTATATAAGCTTGCTATACTACAATCTCATTCTTCCAAACTCTACTTATTGTGCGGAAACAATTTTTCTATTTTTAGTAAAGATGACCTTGACCCCAGGGTCTCCAAACTGTGATACAAATGTTTTCTTAGAGCATCGTTAACATGTTTTTTTTCCTCCAACCATGTACAGTTTTATGATTTGGCCAAACCTACTAAAATACCACTGTGCACACTATAAGAATTATTGTACAGTATGAAATGTATCTTTTATCACGCAAGTGTCTATATTGACTTGACAAAAAGTAACTTATCACAGGTAACTTTCAAATAAGCTGTTTATTAGAAAATTATTGAGATTTTTGAAGTAGTGGGAGAAATTCACAGGTCTCAAATATCGGCGAAATTTAATAGAAACTTTGTTTCAAAACTTCATTACATTATGAAGGAATTTTAACGTTTATACGTTTCAGAAAGATTCTTTTTATTCTTGTAGTAATTTTAGAATGGCCAAAAGACTATCCCTTTTCAGGTTGTTTTTTTTATTTAGAGTCACCAATGAAAATCTTACCTATTTTCGGTTTTTCCCTGTATTTTGTTACAGAAAATCAAACTGTTTTCAGACAGACTTCGGCCGAAACATTTGTGAGAATGAATATTTCAAAGACATTTCCGTTTACAAGAAAATCATTTGGTTCAAATCAATATTATTCTGTAAACGATAGCATTGGATTGGGCAAGGGGGGACTCAACAGAGACAAAACTGTAATAACATACGTTTCTTAACTATGTTAAGATCAAGCAGTTTAAGGTTATGTCAGAGACTTTTACGATAGCTTTATTGCTATATTGTCTGGTGTACTAAGGTCATCCGTAGCTATAGGAAGTTGTGTTTCGTAACGTTATATTATACTTATGTAATAAAAGATACATTATTTCACGGCCCGCTTAATGATATGTTAGTGCACAGTATGTTCTACGTGTAATTCCATTACTATTTGCAATAGGGTAGTTAATCTTGAACAATCTGTCTCAATATTCAGATAAAATAAATAATTTTAAAAGAAATATATTGTCAGCCATAACAGTTAGCCCTTATTTCGTAATGATAATAATTATCATACATTTGTAGTTTGTTACATTTAAAGTAGTTTGTATTTACAATCAAAGAACATTTAAAGTGTCTTCGTACAAGAATTAAAAATATATCATTTTTCTATCCACAATTGTGTTTCAGCTGGAACAAACTTCTTCTGATTTAATTTTCGTATTACATTTAGATATCAGCTTTTGTCCTCATGAACTTATCTTGCAGCAAACATTCGCTGTATAGGTGTTTGTTATATTATTATTTACTGTTATGTATACTGCTAAAAACATTACAAAATTACTATTAGACTGTTCCATCTTTGTGTCATTAAAGGCACATTCCGGAGTCTGTCTGTCTGTCTGCTATGTGTAATGACATGCTAAACCTGCTATGTGTAATGACAAGCTTAAAACTGTCTTGCTTCCTGAAAATTTCCTTACATGCTGAGGGACCCTTAATAAAATCAAATTCCAATGATTACACGTATAATAAAACATACGAATCTATAATACAGGAACCTATTTTATTTGCGAAAAAAATGAAATTACATGTACATTAAAAAACAACAGCCGTGTGTATACTTTATATATATACGTCATGATTATCCAATGAAAAGAAACTTAATAAACGAGAACTATTTTTAAAAACCTTAACCTATTTTCTTTAAAAATTATACTTTTCGACTTGTTCCTATATGTCCGCGTTTAGTCTCATGTGATTTTAATATGAACTTACTACAACTACAAAGAGTGACCTTCTTTATTCGTATAAGCTTGCAATGTTCTCATGTCAGTTACTTACGTCATAAAGTTCATTACCATCGCACAACACTTTCTCCTTTCGAACATTTATTGCGTTCTCTCGAATACATTTATAATGACATAATTTCCTTTCTCATTTTGCCGAATTTTTACATGTTTCCTAGCTTTAACCATTGTTGTCGGTTATGTCAAATATGTATGATCGTGTGCTCTTTTATACCAAAGCCTCACCTAAATAGCACTGAAATTGAGTAAAACGGTAGTAGCTTTTCATAAGAATTACCTTATTATAAATGAATAGATAAATTAATTTCGTTAAACATAGCAAATAAAACAAAACTAATGCTTGTTGTCTTAATAAAATATAACACCATGTTATCTGATATGATAATACAAACGAATTAACGATTCAATAATTTAGTTAACAAATAATAATTTAACTTTGTGTGTAATCAAACCGAGCCTGCAACATTTTCAATTTTGTTGTGTTGGACTTTCTTTAGGGATTCTTTTTTTTCTCTATTTAAAACCTCTTGAAAACTGCCCAGAGAAATTGATAACAAACATTGACTTCAAAAAACTAACTGTCGCCATCCCTCAAGTGGCATATGATTTATCAGTGCTTAGAAAGCAATGTTGATCAATGTATTTAATATCGATTGCATTTCAATGCAATTGATTGTACCATATTGTGGCATCGTTTTAAACAAAGAATTGAATAATTTTCTTCCAAGATGTACTATATACTCTCGGTTATTTCTTGTTCCCTGAACTGAAAAGAAAAATGTGAAGGTGGTAAACATGTGGCCTGGGCAAGTCCTGGTGTACGCTGTTAATCAATGTATGCTGGATATACGTGAAAATGATGCTTTTCAGAGCTTACGTATCAATTAAACGTACCTGTAAAAAGATATGACACGTGAATCATTCAAAATCTATCAAACGCGAGCTTAAGAATAACTCAGGTGCATTAATTCAGGAAAACCTGTTGTTATGTATGCAACATATTACATGTATATAGTTTATATCTGACCAGTTGGTATTTCCAATATTCTCATTGTTCTATTTTTAGAACATAAACTACATGTATGTACTAGAACTTTCTTAACTGTTGTAGAAAACTCATGCATTATATTTAGATAGAAATTTCCAGATTATTCTTTGTTGTTGAAAGTGCTAGATTATGATTACTCTAGAACATAATAGACTATTCTGGAATGTTCTTAGTTTATATATATATTACGGGATATTTTTCATTACCTTTACCTTTTAAAGTCATCAGTGATCTTTTAAGTCATCAGTTACCTTTTAAATCATCAATATATGTGGAGTATTATTCAACTTGGATATTAAGTGATTTATTGGAGCTTGGATTATTTTAAAATTTATTTTGATCGGTGGTGTCTATCTAAGAAAATAAATAAAAATCATGAAAAGCTCAGACAGCTCATGTTAGTTGAAGAGTTTAAACGTTGACGTGATGTTAAGTCTTTCTTAGATGAAAAACAGGTAGAAACTTTAGAAGAAGCTGCCCGCCTAGCTGATGTTTATTCTTTAACCCACAAAGTCTCATTTATAAATAAAGGGAAGTCCACACTCTCACATTTAAATTCCAAGTTCAGTTCTGGTAATTTATCTGGCTCATCTAGTCAGTCAAATACTCCCAAACCAAAGTCATCTGATGAACATAAAGGTCATAGTCCCTTATCTCGTCCTACATGCAATTATTGCATCTTATGGACATCTTATTTCTGATTGCTTTACCTTAAAAAGGAGGCAACAGCAACGTGATTAGGCCAAACCCACAGGTCTTACCACTTCAAGGTCTGAACCTCAATCTTGTATTGATACCAATGCAATTTTGAAGGTCAAAGAACCCAAGTCTGATTCAATAATGGAGATTTATGAACCATTCCTTTCGGAAGGTTCCGTGTCACTTATCGGTGATACTTGCCCACCTACTCCTATTAAGATTTTAAGAGATACAGGAGCTTCTCAATCTCTTATTTTAGCAAATACACTGCCTTTTTCTGAGAAGACTTATTCTGGATCTAGTGTCCTTATTCAGGGTGTAGAGTGTGGTTTTTCTAATGTCCCTCTCCATAATATTTATTTGTCCTCAGATTTGGAAACTGGACCAGTGGCTGTAGGTATATCTTTCTTACCCTTTAAAGGTGTTCATTTATTGCTAGGTAATGACTTAGCTGGAGATAAGGTAGTGGTTAATCCACTTGTAACTGACACTCCTTGTGTGGATCAGATACCTGACCCCATTGAGCAGGAAATTCCTGACCTTTACCCTTCATGTGCAGTTACTCGAGCTATGGCTAAGAAGGCCATTCAAGAAGATAATTATTGTTCAGATATTGACTTAGCTGATACTTTTATAGGTCAGTCTTTTGATAATGAAATAAATTTTTCTCTCACTCCTACTCTGCCTGAAACACAGACAGATTTTTCAATATCTGACTTCTCTACACCAAGATCTAAAGATCAAGGTCATGACACGCTGTCAAGGTCACAGCTTATCCAGGAACAACAAAATGATCCTGAGATTTCAGTCCTTTTTCAAAAGGCTTTTAGTGAAAATGAAGCTTTACAAGTCCCTGTTTGTTATTATGAAAAGAATGGGATTTTAATGAGAAAATGGCGACCGCCCGATGTCCCTGCTGAAGAGGAGTGGACTGTTAATCACCAAATTGTGGTCCCTAAATCATATCGCCAGGAAATATTAAGCTTGGCTCATGAAACACCCATGGCAGGTCATTTAGGTGTAAATAAAACTTACCATAAAATTCTCAGTCATTTTTATTGGCCTGGCCTTAAAGCAGATGTATCTAGATACTGTAAATCTTGTCATACTTGTCAGATGGTTGGAAAACCTAACCAGACAATACCTAAAGCTCATTTACAGCCTATTCCTGAATTTGATGAACCTTTTTA